>NC_090208.1:16970000-17105000 GCF_033026475.1 Channa argus | reverse complement strand
GCTACACCACAATAAAGTAAACTTAGTAAAGTGCTTTATTTCGTTTTTATACATATGAGGTGTACAATGAAAGTGCATCAGATGATAAGATGGGAGGTTAGTCAATGACATTATATCAGTAAGAGCTAATTAATTTTATGTTTTATAATACATTAGCTTTGATAATAAAATGTTTTTCATATATATAAGATACACAGATGCTCAAAAATAAGAAAGCAACACGTTTGCAGAAAACAGAAAATGAACTTTAACTTTATACCATAATTTTATTACTCTATAAATATTGTAAAGATTATTAATCAACACAATGCTTGAGTCACAAACATCAAACATGTGACTCATTCTCAGTTACTTGTAGGCCTCCTTTATCTTTTGCCATTGTTCTAATTGTTGATTGTGTCACATTTCCCTGTCTTTAATGTTCACTTTCTCTTTTTCTTACACATTTGTATTATAAAACAAAAATAACAATGTACTGTATAATTACCACATAGTTTGTGTCTGCCCCTGGATGGTCAAAGCAAATCTACTCTCCTTTCGGCTTATCCCGTGAGTTCAGGGTCGCCACAGCGGATCATTGTCCGCATGTTGATTTGGCACAGTTTTTACGCCGGATGCCCTTCCTGACGCAACCCTCCCCAATTTCTACCGGGCTTGGACCAGCACTGCATCGCTGGGGATGGGATGGTCAAAGCAAATACTGCACACAAATGTATGTCAGGTGTTCTGTGTCTCCATGAGTTTTACTTTTGTGGCTTTGAGTAAAATGCTCTGACCTTTGGTCTAGTGCCAACATGAAGACACAATTTAGCTTGTCCATACAGTCAGAGATAGCCCAGAATGGAATTAATAGTATAGATTGTAAAGCCCCTTAAAAGCAAAATTGCAATTTTGGGCTGTATAAGAAAACTTAATTTGATTTGGTTGACTGAAAGGGTTTGGGCTGCAGGTTTACATACAGTAGGACAATACAATTTCTGCTCTCTAATGTAATACACATATACAAACATACTGATGACTTACCATCTTACATAATACATAATTTTCAGAAATGTTCATTTTACATTAATTTAGATCATGCAAGTTAACAGTAACATTTTGTTAGCCTAAAATACTGTAAGTGCTACTTATTGCCATTTATCAAATTCATCATGTCCATAATTGTAAAATATTGTGATATAACTTAATAACTATGAAAAAAAACATCCTTTGACTTGGTTTTGACATTTCTTTTATTACAACATACAAAAGCAGCACATTTTATTTACTATTTGAAGTGAACAGAACCCCTCTGCAGGTGGCAGCAGTCGCAGTCCCTCTGCTCCAGCGCTGTGTAACCAGCTAATGCTAATTAGCCAGCTAACTGCGGCTAACGTTAGCCAGATAGCCGGCAACAATCCATCAAGCCAGTCATCACAGCAAATCACTGCAGTAGTATGTTTCACTTCACAAAGCAGAAGATTTCCGCTTTTTCGCCGATACATGCTGCTGCTGTATCAGTTTGTGCGGGGGGCTGCTGAGTTAAAAAAAAAAAAAAAAATCAAACTATGTCCATAGCTACGTCTTGCTGTTAGCAAGCTAACACATCAATCCAGTCGCTTTTGGAGTCGAGCTGTAGCTGATATTATCGGTCACAACACACACAGAGCAACTCCCACGACAACGTTTCGGAGGACCTATAGATGGAGACATTTCCACAGTAACAACAGTGATGGTCCACTGGTCTGCCAGCTCAGACAGAGAGAGGAACTATGACACAACAAGGAAGTGATTTGGAGAAAGATTCGGTGCTTGCGAGAGAAGCCAGGTGTTTATCCCTGCTGATTACAATATTTCATCTAGAGCATGTTTCAAGTCATTTGGTGAAATCAACCAACAGTGTAGTCATGTTACAGTAATATACATTTAGGTTTAACATATAATTACTTAAAGAAAGACTCAAATCTAAGCTTCCATGTTGTTAACAGAAGAATAAAATGGTTCACAGCACTCATCCCACCTCCTCTTTGGGTCTTTTCTCCTCTGCTGTGCCCCATCCTGCTTTTATTTCTGTGTTAATTTCACTTTCTGTTCGTGTAAAAGTGTGGAAGTGATTTCAGAGATTACAAAACAAGATTTTTCCAAATGTTGGCCTCTTGGACTTTTTCTGGGGCGTATGGCGTAGAGCTACAGCTACATCTCCTGTCAAACTTCTATACAGACAAATATCTGGAAATGTTTGACCTGTTTGGTGTGGGGTCATAATATATATATATAAGACATCCAATCACAGGAACAAATTGATTAAAATAGAAGTTAAAAACAAACCGTACAACATATTACAAATGAATAAACCTATTCAATGGAAAATAATACTTTATACACTCGCTTTGCTTCTGTAAGTCCTTCTCCATGTAGCTCAAATACAGACATGGACTAAATGGTTTGTAGAAAAGGTCAAAAGTATTATGTAACAATTTCAATCTTGTAATCAGTTATTTAGCTTATTTTAATTGGAGAAAGGTAATAATTAGAGAAAAAGAAGTCACTCTGGAAAGGGTTAGATGGAGGCAGAAGATTCGCTGTGGTGGCCCCTGAGAGTGAACAGCCAAAAAGAAAAAGAATTCAGTCTGTTGCTAGATTTGACAATAAATGACATAGTGAGTTATATCATTGCGAAGGTTTGCATTCCACTTAATAAATGAATCAAAATAAACTCAACTGAAACGCAAATCTGTGCAATACATATGATGTTTATGATAAACTAAACCTTTGCTTTACTGTTTTTGATATTTTCAAATAATAGGATGCAAACGTTTGCACCCAAATGTAAAGCAGAATGACTGATGTCTATTGCACATATGCTGTTTACACAATAGTCATTGGTTTGAGTAAAAACTTTATTTGCTAAAATTAGGCTCCAAATTATTCAACACTGAAAAGACACAAACGACAGCTAAAGTTTTATTATCAAAATCTTGTTAACAAAAAAATTGAATGAAATAAAAGTGTCCATGTAATTTTCTTTTTTACAAAAGAATGCCTGTGGGCGTCAGATGAAAAATTTTCCTACCATAAAAAAGAAACAATTTATTATTCTTTTGCTTTCTGTGTTGTTCTGTGTGTTTGACCTCAGTGGATTTTTATTGTTGTCACACCATCAAGTAAAATCCCACATTTGTATCTTCCATTAGTGTAGCACACCTATCCAATCAGGAAATTCACAGTAGAAGTCAAAACTGTCGCTACTGTCGTTGCAGATGCACGGCCATAAGCAAGTACGTGAAATGCATGTTAATTATGTGAGCTTTTGACTTATGCATTTTCCCTAGTATCAATAGGACATTTAATTTGAGCATTTTATACTCTTCATTTCTTTTATTCTCAGGCACTAACAAACACCAGCCTGGCACTGTAGGCCAGGTCAGCGAGATAAAGCAGGAAGTTGAGGGCAGTGAGCACGGACACAGCGATCTTACGTGATTCTCTTTGGCTATCTCTATAGATTTGTTTTTCAAACTGGAACACAGGCCAGATGATTGTAGCAGTGAAGTACATGATAACCGCCAGGAGGCCATATGCTGACAGGAACTTGGAGAAGGGGATGGGGAGACAGCCGGTGCACTCTCCCACACACAGCACCACAACAGCCATGGAAAGGATGAAGCAGATGCAGTATACTGCCATGCACCACTTAAGACCTGCATGACTGTCATACAGCACAGGATTGCTGACCAGGATGAAGATAACACAGGCTACAAAGGTCTGGCACACTTTCAACAGGCCAGGTGCTGTAGCCATATAACCAGCCACTTCTCCTGGCCTCGCTTTAGACAGGCTCACCTCCCCCATGTAGGCCACTGCTGCCAGGCAGGAGAAGACTGTGGAGGCAATGCGATAGTCACGGACCTCACTTCTGTACGACTTGTCCTTGATGTAAAAGAGTGGAAAGATGACAGAGGCAGAGAGGCAGAGGAGGGCACCGTAGCAGGCGATAGTAATGGGGAAATTGGTCCAGGACACAGGGGCTCGGGCCTGGAGGCCAAACTGCTCCACGAGCAGGACCAGCAGGGTGCAGGCGAAGCTGAACGCCCAGCAGAAGATGCACCAGTCAGCCATGCCTTCACTGGGCAGTAAGCCTCCATGTGCTACGACACTGAACGCCACACAGGTGAACAGCAGGGCAGCTACACGCACCCATAGCAACTGGGAATTGGGAAAAGTGATCAGTGGCATGATGGGACAGCAGGCAAGGGGCTGAAAATAGATTCCTTAGTCCACCAAGGGAAAAAGAGGAGTCGTTAATACTGAATGTGAGTTCCAGTATTAGCTGCTTGTCACATATTCTGCTGATCTTTGTCAGAGTCTGCAAAAAAAAAAGATAACGAAGAGATTAGTTATCAGAAGTGACATAAAATCAATTGCTGCACCCCCACCTTCACTTATTAATACATCCTTTTATAAATGAGAAATGAAAAAATGCATTGTCCAGTGTCCACTCTTAACTATAATCCTGTTCTCTGCAAAAAGACACCTAAAGCTCACCTCTGTCCTAAAGAGTTTTCTACATAAAAATGTAAATCCTGTGAGTCGACTGTTACAGCTACTAGTTTACCTGTCAACAGGTGTATTCCACTCTTACTGACACGCAAACTAAAAACGTATGTAAATATTGAGGAATGTGTGATGAATAGTGGTTGACCTGTGCAGGGTGGATGTAAAGGAAATGGATGTTAGCATTGGAAAGTCCCTTAGTGTCAAATGGAAAAGCCATACAGTATGTCTAATGTGTGTGTGGGTGCGTGTGTCTGTGTACCTTCATTGTATACTACACAGCTGGACATTGTTGCCCTGTGTTGTCCAAACTGCATCATTTCATATAGTAAACAACCGGTGGAAAAAAGAAAATCAACTTTTAAACATTTCATGAAATCGTCAATCTATTAATAAGGTGCAAATAGTGGAAGGCACCTTGGGAATTTTCTAAAGGGCAACTACAATAAAAAAGGCCTGCGCTCCGGTCTGGTTAGTCATGGTTTTAAATTAGGAAGTAAAAATGTTTAGGGAGCTTCTGCAACATACTAACTTTTTAACTATTAAATAGTGATGAACTTTATATTTGTCCCTGGTAATCTAATGCATAATTGCATTATGCTTTAGAAAAATGTGAGCAGCTAAGAGAAAAGAGATAACCCCATTTAGGCAAGTACAAGCTTGGTGGTTGATTGTACAATCATTTCCTGTTCTCATGAATTTTTTATTTATTTATTTGGAAATATGCAACCCAGTTGCTCTGCATGCTGCATATTATCAAGACTTTTGTCCAAATTCTCAGGCATTTCTAAAAGAAAACAGGGCGGATTCTGTTTCTTTCACAGGTTAAATGCGCTTAACATATAGGGAGAAGGTCTGAAGGTAGGTTTATCCAACATGTGGTAACAATTATGATTGTTTGACAGAAAGTGCGTTAGTGTGGGAGAGTTCCCTTTTTTTTACTGGGACTGCATTTCCTCATCAGATTCAGTCAAAACATTCAGAATTTATGTATTTTAACTTGTATGTTAAAATACAGAAACACATTCTGTTATTCTGCCAATGCAAACCTTGAACGTAGTTAACTTCGTTAGCCATTAACTCCCACCCTTCCTGTTGTGTGTAACAAGGCTCATGCACAGGAAGCAAATCTGAAGAGCTAATGGCACATCTGCAGAAACCAACCCTGACAACACAACCCAAATGATCCTCTTAGTCAGACAACTGGTAATAACAGCTGAAGGTAGAATGACATCTTTTCAGCTGTAGTCTGAGTCTATACATATTTTTTTTTTAAAAAAACCCTCTTGTTCAACACAACCTTGTATATAAATTGTATGTAAATCAAAGAAGCAACTCTTCAGAATCGTATTTAGAAAGATGTGGTTGTGTGGTATGGGTGACCTAATGCACTTACCGCTGACAGGAAACTGGTTGAGTCTTTAGGTTTGGTTATGTGATGGCCATGCATGCTACAGAGCTGTTTGGTTTAAATAAACAAACATATCTGCTACTGAATATCTCTCTCTCTCTCTTTATATATATATATATATATATATATATATATATATATATATATATATACACACACACACACACACACACACACACACACACCTTATATCTTAAGTGAAGAAAATTTGTGTTGTTTTCTATTTGAAAAGAATCTGCAAGCAGAGAAGGCAGCATTACAGTGAAACCAGAGGGTATATATTATATATTTACTTTCATGGTTACATTGTCTAAAACGTACACATTATAACTGGCATATTAAATGAGTGATCGAAATGTTACATTCCACATAGCGGACATAGAAAGATGTGGTTGTGTGGTATGGGTGACCTAATGCACTTACCGCTGACAGGAAACTGGTTGAGTCTTTAGGTTTGGTTATGTGCAGGCCATGCATGCTACAGAGCTGTTTGGTTTAAATAAACAAACATATCTGCTACTGAATATCTCTCTCTCTCTCTTTATATATATATATATATATATATATATATATATATACACACACACACACACACACACACACACACACACACACACACCTTATATCTTAAGTGAAGAAAATTTGTGTTGTTTTCTATTTGAAAAGAATCTGCAAGCAGAGAAGGCAGCATTACAGTGAAACCAGAGGGTATATATTATATATTTACTTTCATGGTTACATTGTCTAAAACGTACACATTATAACTGGCATATTAAATGAGTGATCGAAATGTTACATTCCACATAGCGGACATACCGCGCCCAGCGCTGTGCCAGTATGAACGGCTCTGTTCCAAAAAATAGACCGTGAGAAACGCTCGCTGCAAAACTTTATGAAAGAAATAAAGTCTAAAATAAAGAAAGTCTGAAGACTGATCTTACCGATTTTCAGCCACGGAGATATCTCTCATGATTTTGTGAAAAGCGTCAAGCTCCAGGTAACAATGTCCGTAGGGGAAAACGCATCGCACCCGGTTTCCTTCTTCGAAGCCCCACAGCAGCTTGTTTCTCCACGCCCACCACGGCCCATATTTGGTTTAGTGTTGAAACCCTCTGTGCCCCAGTAAGGTAATCCCAAATCCCCCTCTAAATTTTTTTCATATCACATCATTAAAAAATAAATAAATGAATACCCGTGAGACTGTGTCAAATTTCCATCGGCCATCTTTTCCTGTACTGCTACAATAAAAACATATACAAGTGAATTCATTTAGCATTTTTACATCTCTGCGGATGACTGTCACAACACAATCTGCAAAATGTAATGTGTAGTAATGCAAGTCAAAATCTAATATACATCTTTTTTTATCTAATTAAAAGAATACAGCTAATTAGAGCTATTTTAAAGAAGCTGTCACTATGGATGAAAATGAGTGATTGCAAGACAGAAACTATGTGGTTATATGCTGCTTTGACTTTGCTCTTACAACAAAACTGCAAATGTAGAAGCCCCAATTCCAAAACAACGTGGTGAGAGGCTTGAACCAAATGTTCCCGTTGACAGTTGTCAAAACTTACAGCAACTGTCTGCCAGTTGACAGAGTGTGATCAAGGCCTTTATTAAATATGTTATTTAGGTATAGGCACAACACACATGTCAAATATCAGTGTCTCTGCATTGCATTTGTAAATCATAGGATTGGGATCTGAAGAAGCTACATTGAAGTTTTAGAATGAATGAGAATTTTTAGCCTAAAGCCAAAACCATGTCCTAAGTAAACGTTACAATGTTCAATATCTAACATTGAATTCTGTTTCTTTTTATTTTCTTAACTGATGTTATGATAATATGTACTGCACTGTGAGAAAAAAAAACACAAATAATGCTAAATATTATTTTACGAGTGTTTTGTTTTACCACTGACAAAATCTGATAAGGCGTAGACTTTAAAACATGTTTTTGGTGTTGTCAAAACTAAATTGAATTATTGTTTGAAGAAGATATCAGTTTACTGTATTGTTTTTTGAAATTTGTATAGGCTAGCTGCAAAATCTCCTCCTTCTCCTCCTTTTTAAATGGCAAAAAGAATAAAACAAAAATGTCTTCATCAACATAATATTTAACACACAACTAGCTATTACAAAATAAAAGTAAATGAATTATATTAATTATTGATTAATTTAACGAATTTCTGATGAAGAAACATTTGTATTAATATTTGTGCATTAAAATTTATGTTAATGAAACAAATCTTTTTCACTCTTCTTGTCATTTTAAAATAAAGTGGAACTTTTGCACGACTGTATTTGTCATACTACATAAATAAATGCAAATAAATGGGAAACAAATCTGTCCACCACATTCTGAGCTCATGTAAATCATGGAAATGATTATTATTATTATTATTATTATTATTATGATAAAGCATCTTTTCACTGTGTGGTTCGTGTTGCACAGCTGTGGGTAAACTGTCTGTAGTAGCAGCGTCCATCCACACGAGGGCGCGGCTGTGCTCGTGTTTGCACCTATGATCTTTGGTAGCAGCCAGGCAGGCAACAGGGAAAACAGCACAGCAGGGAACATCAAAACCTGGAACTAAAGAAGGCAACAAATATATGCAGTATATTTAATAGTATAATTCAATCCTGACAGACATTACATTAAAGAGTAGCAATCCCAGACGTACTTTTAAGAAGAAACCCGAGGTGGAGCTCTAATGTTACTGGAATCGAACTGCCTAGCGGTTAGCTAGCTGGCTAACCTGCAGCTTTAGTGCGTGGATTTGCCCAAAAACTGGACTATTGGATATATTCAGCCGGACTTTTCTTGTCCTCCGCTATCTCTTCTACTTTCGTATCCGTTCACAGGCGGTTGAACTCATGCTGGCCATTCACCTTGCAGCTATAGCTGCTTAGTTAGCTAGCAATAGAGAACCGACTCGTGCTGGTACTGAAAGCCGAAGACACAGCGCCTTCGGTCGGTCCGAGAACTACGCCATGCCGTGGGTTGAGCCTGACCCATCCGTGGAGCTAACATCGGCCAGCTAACCATAGCTGGATAAAATACGCCTCTTCGAATGTCCCTCATCATTCCTTCGTTAGCTAATTAGGCAAGTCAAATTCAACGCGAGAAGCAGGGTGCGTTCATTTTTGTAAGCCCAAGGGCATGGCTGGCTAATCCTGCACAACCTGCTAATTAGCAAGCTGGCTAGTTGGTGAATAACGCAAATGCAAAGCCAGCGGTGCCATCTGGGCTTGTTTACACTGTGCTAGAATGTGAATTCCTGACAATTCCAGTAAGTTAAACGCGTGTGAAAGGGGCGTAAAATTCATTTATTACCCAGGAAACAAAGGTACGTCATTTTCTGTGTGAGGTAATTTTGCTTTGCCCGGTCACATACACATCAATTTATATAATATCTGTATGGAAAGTCGTGAACGAGCACACTAAGCTAGTGCTTAGCGTGTGGGGGGTAATTGGGTTGGCACCGTTGTTAAAAGGTCCACATGTAAACAAGTCTGGCTCTATGCAAGGCTTTGCTTTGCAATTCACTGCAGGTTTTCACCAAACATCAGTCGAGGCCATAACTGTGCTGTCACCTGGGCAGATATGCACGTTGAAGCAGCTACTTTGAGCGTTGATCATCAAATAATCAGCTTTAGGCAGACCCTAAAAGGAATGGGTGTTGTTGACTTCCCTGAGCACGGTGAGACATATCAGCCACTCATTCATGATTGATGAATTCTGGATGGAGGAAGCAGTCTGCCTTTTATGTATGTTCCACTACAGCTGAACCACTGCATGGAGCCAGTAACAGCCTTTGTTTTAGTTTCAGTTGTGAACCACTAGTAAACAGGATTCTAAGGAGATACGTCAGCTCTGAGTGTGTTATCCGCACTTTCTTTTATAGTCCTACTGACGTGTAACTGAAACCACGTATGTGGATGGAAATATGAAGATCACTATGTCTGATCTGAACAAGGTTTCCAGCCGCATATTATTCTGATCCAAAAAAAAAAACAACAACAACAGAGAGCCCTATTGTCTGGACTGAAAACTGAAGAGAAAAAGGTGACGATGGGAATGATGAAGACGATGAAGGAAGCCCAGTGACAGTGCTGATCTCGCACGCCACCAGGAAGCAGAGGAGTGTTACAAGGCTACAGACATGAGTCTACGCCAGCCCACCTCCACACTGGACAGGTATAAGCTTCATATGCATTAATACCCAGACAGGTTCCCTCGGTAAGAGCACATCTCATTACAATGTTGGAAATGTAGTGCTGTCAGATCAGCATGTTCTTATCTTGTCATCAGATTGTTGTCCAGTCTGGCCACTGGAAAAACTAGTCACACAGGCTCACTTTGAGGTGATAAAACTACCGTCTGGAGACAAAAGTAGCAGACTTAGAAAAACCAAGGAACAAAGCCTGTTTTGTGTCTGCTGAAGCCCTGTAGTTCATCACCACATTGACCACGTAGCCCCACTCGTGTTTCTGTGATCCTTGTGTCTGATGTGTCTTTATCTTGATTGTGTCTTTCCCTTTTCTCCTACTGTCACCTTTTTTTCCCCCTTTTTGTGTTCATGTGCATGTCCCCATTACTTCCCACTGCTGTCTGTGTGCGTCATGTGACGGCAGGACAGTCAATCAGAAAAACGCCCACCTGTTCAGGTGAGAGCTGTCAGGTTGTGGAATAATGCTACCTGCAAAAAACTGTACTCACAACAATGCATTTATCTGTGCCACAATTCATATCCATCCATACAAGTCTTACCAGAAATGCCCCAACACTCAGTTAAACTAACTTTATTTCTCACTTGGCGTAGAGCTGTCCTTTCATGTTGGTTTGATCTATGTGGTGATCTTCTTCATGATCGGCTTTCCCACTAACATTTAAATCCATCTCACTATACCAGCATCTAAGGGGAAGAATTAGAATTTCCTTCTTAGTCTAAACACAATAAATCCCTGAAATCCATGTACCTGACAATCCATACGAAGTCATTCAATCATGTTCTTTCTTCCTCATCCACTAATTGACTAGAGATAAATCAGTTCACTTTCTCTGCATGTTAACCACAATAAACCGGTCTGTATGGATTAAAAACGGCCCGTCTCATTTAATTATGTTCTAGTGTTGTGTTTTTTTTGTGTTTGGTTCCTTTAAGCCAACTGATCATCGAAGTTCTGAAAAAAACACCAAACCACTTCAGTGTTTATACTGTGTCTCTTAACATCAAACATACTTAATGTCTTTTTAGAAGCTAGGGCCCTTCTTAGTGAGTAAAGGGCACAGTGAAAGCTTTGGTCAGTTTCTCTGTGTCCATTTCTTTCAAAATTGTTCTACTGAATTACCTTTCTCTCTGTCCTTTGTCCTTTTCCCTGTTTTTCCTCCTGTCACGCTTTGCTTTCAGCCCTTTTGCTGCTTGGTGAGTTTCCATGTTCATCGCTTTCTTGTTGCTTCTAATGCTATTCACATGTTTCGCTTCTTCCCACAACTGATCGCATGCCTCTCTTGAATCATTTCCCAATGACCCCAATCCTTCCATCTCTCATTGTCCCTGTAAGTTTAATTTCTTTCTCCTTAGCACGTTCTATTACTTTTTATTCTCTCCTTCAATGACCCTCCACCTCTGCATTTTTCCCTTCAAATCTCTCCTCTCGGGCCTTCCAGAGCATATTTGAGCTGACCTCTTTCGCTCTTGTTATGTACTAAGCTTCTCTCCTATTCCTCAAACCCAGGCTCAGCAGTTTGACCATCGGGGACTCAGAGCGCAAATCCTCACAACAGAGGGAGTCGACAGCTGATGTCTCAGTTGAGAGTACGATTAATTGTGACTGTTTACCGCTCAGTTTTAATATTTCTTTCACACTCCCCAGTCACGCTTTACACCCTCCTCTGTTCTTGTCACTCAGGTCCTGGTCTTGTTCAGAGATGTGTGGTTGTGCAGAAGGACCAACTGGGCTTTGGCTTCACTGTGTGTGGAGAGAGAATAAAGCTAGTTCAGAATGTCCGACCAGGTGAAACACATGTGCAATTCAAATGTGAATGTTATCATAATCATAATGTTTTTTGTCTCACGATGGATCGGGTTACATTTAAGGTGAGAGAACATAAAAGACTTTTGAACACTTGTTTACTTGCCTTGAAGAGGCCCATTGGTTTTTCTGCCCTACTCAGGTGTTTGCTTTTCCTTTCGTTTATGACATCATGACAAATTTGATCATGTAAACTGTAGAAAGCCATACCTAAGTTAAAACATATATTAGTTGTCTTAATTCACACAGCTACAGATTTTATTGATTTAGTTGCCATCTGTAGAACTACATGATAGTCCCGTATTCTGAAAATAATTTTCCATGCAGCATATGATGTAGATAATGTAGACGAATATCCATTAAGTTCTCCGTATGCCCTTTTTATCCATACAGGTGGTGCAGCGGTCAAGGCCGGGGTCCAAGAAGGCGACAGAATCATAAAGGTTTTTACTGCTTTCAGTTAGAGACATTTTATCAGACAAATTATGTTTTTTGCAAAGCTTCTTTGTCATCCATCTTTATCTCTCTCAGGTTAATGGATCACTGGTGTCGTCCATGTCCCATCAGGAGGTTGTAAAGCTCATAAAATGTGAGTTATGTTTTATTGTGTAATTGAATTGTTTCATCCACGTGTTTTGGAAGTTTTGTTTTTTTTAACCCATTTTGTCATCTTTCTGCATTGTCCTGTAGCTGGACCATATGTAGCTATGACACTACAAGGACCACCCCCATCAGCCACCTCAGTACCATTAGAGCCCCTCCCCACTGATCTCACATCTAATCAAAGAACATCTGTTGCTGGGGAGGCCCCACCTCCTCCACCTCCCCCCCCTCCCTCTGGACTGAGCACCCCTTCCCAAAGAATAACTGGACCCAAACCACTACAGGTGAGCAAACTATATTGATATCACATAGTTCATCAGCTTAAAGCAAGTTTAAAAACTGACTGTCCTTCAAACCAAGTAAAAATATTGCACATAATTTGCTGCGCAGCATCATGTTGATTTAGTTTCTGTTGTTTTTAGGACCCAGAAGTACAGAAACATGCCTCTCAGATACTCAGGAAAATGCTGGAGCAGGAAGAGGCTGAACTGCAGGTACACACATGTCCATGGTAACAAATGAGCTACTGTATTGCAGTATATTGAAAAGTGCATGAAACTCATATATTTAACTGTGTCATTATGTAGGTGCAAAGAAAATAGTGGGTGACAAAAATTGTATAGATGACGGTGGCTGTATGATTATGTACTGCAGTACTGAACATTAGCTTATGAAGATGATCAGTCTTTGTAGCTAAAATCTGCTGTTGATCACTAGACCTGATCTATTTACAGGACTTAATGGAGGAGCGTTTGAGGAATCCATCACAGTCACTGGAAGAGCGGATTGAAAGTGCCAAGAGGAGAGCTCACCAAGTCAGGGTCAAGATTCAGCAAGATCTGGTGAGGAGATCGGGCTCTTCCTCTCATTCACACACCGTTTATACTTACTGACAGTTGGGAAGTAATGAAGTACAAATACTTTGTTTCTGTACTTTAGTGGAAATTACAGGTATCTGTATTTATATTAAATGTTTATTTATATTTGAAAACATTTTATTTTTACTCGGTACATTTTAACACAAATCTGTTCAAACAGGATTGTTACTGGTTTTTGTGTATTTTCAAGGCAAATTGGTCACAACTTGGTACAGCGATTTACCCCTAACAGTCCACTTGTTTTCTTTCTTTCTCAACTGCACTCAGTTACTACAGCAGGCTCCTTACATAGTATCTGCGTAGAAACATTTAAAGAGTGGTTTGCATTAATGTGAGCAGAAACTATTAGCAAATCAAGGCAACTCCACTTTGTCTGGAGACTCTGAGATATTAACGTTTTTACAGATGGCTAAACATGTAGAGACTCACTAAGAAGTAGTGTATTTTACTATGAATAACCACCAAATCACAGGCGAAATCTGCAGGTACTGAATCTCTGCACCTGTTGGTACCTCAAGTAAGGAACCGTCTGCCAATTACTGTGGTCAGTGAACTGCACAAACCAAACACTTAAGCTTGAATCACAGAGACAAAGAGTATCGACAATATTTATAAAGGTCTTGGTTTTCAAAATGAAGGAAAACATCACCTACCCAGTGGTCTGTCTGAAGTATATGTTTTTGATCCAAAACTTAGGTATACAAGGACAAATACAGGCTGTAGGCCGACAACTAACCAGACCAGATTGGAGAAGATTCAGTTTCAGCATTCTGTGATGATAGTAGACAAGACAGTTCATTTAGAAAATGACCGAAAAACATCTGAGATCTTTTATTATCCATCTTCTTACCTTTACTTATTCTCCTCTTGCATTAAGGACTAACAAAGTAATTTGATGTTTTGTCTGCAGTGTCCTGTAATGTGGTTTACACAGTGTCAGGTGATGTGTTAATTTACTGTTGTGTTTTGTGTTTAATACCTTTTACATTGGCCTAAAAATCAATGAATCCTCCATTAATGGTGACATTGATTACTTGCATAGATTCTTTTCAAAGCCACTGCAGAGTGAATGAGCTGAGTCTTTTTTTGTTTTTGTTCTTCAGGAGGGAACGCGGTCAGAACCTGTCACTAACTATGTCATGGCAGGAGAAGGTTTGTCTTAATTCTCAGTGCTATAACAATTTTTTACATTCTTAGTCAAAGGGCTTTGTCAAAATGTCAAAATGGATGTATTTACACAGAAAATGTAACCAGTTGTCACAGTGTAGGTGGTTTAAAGCTGCTTTGTGATTTTTGCAGCGCGACTATCTGTGGACTCAACCGAAGGAGACGTGGAGGTAAGCTGTACAGTTTTGTCATTATATTAACTGAGTGTTTTGTGTATGTGACAGTCCCACTCAACCCGCCCCCCTTCGTCCTCCCTCCTCCTCCTCACCAGGCCTTTGAGAGTCCCCACTCCTCCCCCTCATTCTCCTTCAGGATCCCTCTTCACCGACGACAGAGCTCAGACACACACACCCTGCCTGAATTGGTGAGATGGAGCACATGCATTTACTTTACTGTCAGGAAGAGAAGAAATTACACATTATACTTTCTAAAAATGTTTACATTACTAGTCTTCCATGTGGATATAAAAACCGCAGGGAATCTCAGCATGTCTACTGATTTTATATTTTTTAATTTGCTTGGACAAAATGATCTGCCTATTTGGAGATGCTACATTGTTCTTTCCTCCTCCCGTTTCTCTGTTCCTGTCATGCATAACTGAATGTGACATATCTGTGACACTGAGAAAAATGACATGATCCACCTCTTTCGTGCTAATCACTGCATATGAAGTGTGAAGGAAAATAGCAGATGTGTTTGGACCAGCTTTGAATATTAAAATTTGTGTTTGTGTCTGTGTCCAAAGGGTGGGAAGCCTCAAATCATTGGCCCAGAGGAAGAGGATGAAGACTATGACAGCTATGCATTTAATGAGGTAAGAGGTGGTTTGTATTCACTGGACAACAGTGAATACACTGGACACGCTGATATTTTTCTTTTTTTAATTCAATTCAATTCAATTCAACTTTATTTATATAGCGCCAATTCACAACAAAGTCATCTCAGGGCACTTTACAGAATAAAGTCAAGATTATAAAGATATATAAAGAGAACCCAACAATTCCCCCTGGAGCAAGCCATAGGCAACAGTGGAGAGGAAAAACTCCCTTTAACGGAAGAAACCTCCAGCAGAACCAGGCTCAGGGTGGACGGCCATCTGCCTCGACCGGTTGGGGTGAGTGGAAAGGGGAGAGAGAAAAGAACAGAGCAACAAAAAGCAACAACAAAACATCGGGCAGATTGGTAGGACCAGTAGCTTCACGCTGGAAGACACACAGCTTCAAAGCCGGGGGACACCTGCAGAAAGGGACAGAGAGAAGGGGACAGAGGAGGACAAAGACAACTACGGGAGAGAACACACAGAGTTAATGACATACAGTGGTGACAATTGCGGGATGAGAGGAGAGGAGAGAGGTCAAGAGGAGGAAAGGAGCTCAGTGCATTGGGGGGTGGGTCACCCAGCAGTCTAAGCCTATGGCAGCATAACTATAACTAACTATATGCTTTATTAAAAAGGAAGGTTTTAAGCCTAGACTTAAAAGTAGAGAGGGTGTCTGCTTCCCGAATCTGAACTGGGAGCTGGTTCCACAAGAGAGGAGCTTGATAGCTAAAGGCTCTACTTCCCATTCTACTTTTGGAAATTCTGGGAACCACAAGTAGGCCTGCATTCTGAGAGCGAAGTGGTCTACTGGGATGATATGGTGCTATGAGGTTTAGCTGTCTTACTTGTTTTTACTGTTCTGAGCTTCAGTTCCTATTATTTATAAATTTTCTCTTTCTCTTAGATGGACGGTCCATTTCAGGATATTGAGTTGTTGAAGTCGAGACCTGCACACATGATGGTGGTCATGAGATATGTCTTCACCCAGCTTCTGGACCCCAACCCTCTGGTGTGTCTGTGTTAGATTGGAAATTAAAATGTAGTATTACCTTTTCTTTAGTAAATACAAAAATAGTTCCTGTATGTTATTGAAGCAACATTATTGGTAATCAGTCTTGTGTATAACTCCATGTGTGTATCTGGGTTTTCATGATTGCATTCATTTTTGTGTCTGTCCACAACAGTTGTTCTACCTGTCAGTGGAGGCTTACTTGAGCTCCAGTCCTAAAGAAGCCCGTGCACTTGCCCCTCAGATCTGCTCTCATTTCCTGGAACCAGATGCTGTGTGTATCAACCTCCCTTAATTTTTATACTCTTTCCTTTTTTTTAATCTTATAAGGTTGTTTTCAAAAAGTCTAGATTGTACAAATTTCAGGTCAGCTATCACGTAATTCACTTGAAGTGAACTTGAACTACAGCCCTGAGATAGACTGTTGACCTGTTCGTCTAGGCTCCAGGCCTAGGATAAGTGGCTACAGATAATGGATGAACTTTGGTGTGGGCTGCAATTCGCAGTTTAAGATAATCCATTATAGTTGATCCATCTGTGGTCACATCATCTTACAGTATATGGTATTTTACTCATCGGCACCATTTTTAGCCATTACCTTAGATTAATAGATAAGTAGTTGCTCTTGGACTTGAGAAACATTTTTAAAGCTCTTTGAACTATGGATGACAGAAATGATAAACTTTCCTAGACAGCTGTATTGAGAAACCTTTTAGCTCCCACGTTAGAGTAGGTACTTTCTCAGCTGCAAAGAACCATGTTCATATGTTTATGGCTGATCGGCCGAACACTTAACTAAAAGCAGCATAAATTATTAGGTTTTGTTTTTGTTTTTTTTTATGCGAAAAAGTCCTGATTTCGTTTTTTAGATATTGTTGGTTCATCCAGATTTATACATTTGAAACCGATCTCAGCACTGTGAGTTCTGCTGTGCCAGCTGAGACTGCAGTGATCGCAGAAGCTCTATAGCCCAGGCTTTTGAGAGCACCACCAGGTCTGTGCCTATGTCTCCCAGGGGAGAACAGGCAGACCTTTATTTCAGCAAACCTTCCCTTATTAATTTATCTCTTGCCTGTGTTCTTAACATTTTCTAATATTTATTTTAATTATGGAAGATAAAAGCTGGTATCAGAGTTGAAATGACATGTTATTACCATTAATTTTAGTTCCAGTATAAGGGTTAATTCTTGGCCCAATGTGCCTAAAGACATGCAAACAGTCGAGCTGTTTTTAAAAGCGCCCTCTCCTGGACAACAGGACAAACTACTATAAACAGCCTGCTGTTTTGTTTTTTGTTTTTAATTTAAATGAATCTTTTCAGTTCTAGTATTTTTTTTCCCCATGTTAAAATGAACATTTACAGTTTATGTAATTTGTAAACCAATATTTTTGTGTTAAAGCTTTTTAACTTTAATTTCTATGTATCCTAAGACACAAAGTGACGTGCTTCAAATAATCTTATACCTAAAAGTGTGCACTGTAACAAATTTCAATACCAATGTCTGAAACATGAAAAAAGTAATTTTTCTTTTCTTGTAGCCCCTGAAAATCAAGGTGCGAGACGAGTATCTCACAGATATAGGTAAGACAAAAGTTTCTGATTTCCATATTAATGGCTGTAATGAAATAATGTAATCACCACCGGTTGTCTGATTAATAACGTAATCAGACCACTGGATATCATGTTACTGATGTATTTTAAAGTTGAGCCGTGTGGCCAAAGTTTATTTTGGCTTGAGAACTGGTCACATCTTCATCCTTCATCCCTTCAGAAAGTCGACTCCATGCCCAGGAGGACATAAGAGGACCTCTGTCTGAGCTGCAGCAGCAGGTATTGCCAGACATCCAAGATCAGATACAGGACTACAGGTACTTAACTTTTCATTTTTTTTAATTTAATTTATGTTTTTGCTCTGGTATTACCTTTATAAACATCATTACTGAAGGTTATTTAGAGAAAGTTAGGGCTTGTCTGCCATTAAGTTTTTTCTACTTGACAAATTTTTTTTAGGCAGTGTAGAGGCGATCTTACTCGTATCTGATGGTCTAATAAGTACTTCAGTGTGGAGATTGTTGTATGACGAACATTGAAAATTTATTGTATTTGCTTCCCAACTTAGCCGATAACAGACCAATTGTACATACAAGTTTCTAAACAGTAATCTCACAAACACATTCACAAACAAGTTTCTCAAAGAATTGCTAAACCCACAGAATCCTGTAAGAAACAGTTTACCTCCACAGCTACATACTGACCCTTTCACTTCTACCTTGTTGCACAGTCACTACCACCTTGTAGTCAGTTCCTTTGTTCCAAGTACCGTCTCTCTTGTAGTCAACATCTGCTCCTTTCAACAGCTGAGCTGAACTGAACTCGCTTGTAACAAAACCATTTCTAAGCGTTTTTCCTTGACAACTAGGCAACAAACTTAAAAGGCAAATTACAAAGGCAAATCACAAAGGCAAACTACAAAGGCAATCATCAAAGCCATATGATGTCACTAATGACATCATCACTAGCCTAAACGTGTACCTCCAAATCCAATTAACCTTAAAATACACAACGTAAACAAAAAAACAGGAAACCCTGGTTGGCTCATATAGGCAGGCCAGATTTAAAAGAAGAATTAACGTGTTTGGCTTGTGTGGTCTGTGATTTTATAGGAACAAGCAGATGATGGGTCTCGGTTCACTATTTGGAGAAGGAGACCTGCAGCTCCTCGATGGAGACCCAATGAAAGAGAAACAGGTGGTGGACAGACAGGCTACAGCCCTCTGGGAGATACTGTGAGTCTGTGACGTAATGCTGCTGATCCATCATGTCTCTTAACTATTACATCCCCTGTTTCAAAAGACAAGCCAGACATACAGTCACACTCACATTCACACCTGTGGCCAATTTAGAGTAACCAATTAACCTAACTGCATGTCTTTGGACTGTGGGAGGAAACTGGAGTACCGGGAGGAAACCACACAAGTCAACACGGAAAAGCTGGATGTTGTGCTTAAGCCCATTACCTAGCAGCGAGGCAGCAGTGCTAACATCTCCTCCGCCATGGTTTCTGGCTCTAATCATGAAGTAAATAATGATATAACAAGCGACAGGGTCAGTCTTTAGGGGCCCAATAAAACAGTTACAAAGCAACAGAAGACGCTCTCTCAGGCTATCATAACAAAGGTCATTATCATAACTGGAAACCACATGACATTTACGCCTTTGACTTTATACACACACAGGCTGATTCACATCACATGACTGTGACACTACCGTCTGTTTCCTACACCAGTATTGCACCTAAATGAACTGGATTTAACTTACGGGAATTAAACTGTTTTTGTTTCCACTCCAGGTCAAAGCACGAAGAGGACAGAAGGTAAGAAAAAAAGCTCTTATCTGTTAGAGTAAAATATAATTTAACAGCAACACCTGCCATAGTGATTTGATTACTTATGCTCCACACTTTTCATTTGCCATTTTTATCAATCTCTTCTACACACATTTCTCCCACACCATATTCTGTCTCCTCTCCCTCAGTTCTCCTCTGGCATCAGCAGTGCTCCTGTACTTGCGTCATTCTGGTATCAAGTTAAGAGACTCAAAGGTTTTCCCTGGTCTGAGCACAGAGAAGGAGAAGTGGCTCACTTTTTTAAAGACGAAAAAGGTGAGATTGGCAACTGCCCTTCTAAGGTCTGTTTAAAAAAAAAAAAAGTAAGCTAATGAAATGCTGTTTATTGCTGTAAAACGTTACTCTCTGCCAGTATTATTTTCTGCTTTCATGTTGTCACTGCATTTCTGCAAATTACGTTGTGAATATACAAGGGCATGTTGTAAATGTGCTTATGTTTTGCTTTTTGAAAAGGTGTTTGATAAATTGCTCCCCTGTCCTTCGTATTGGTGGAGTTATGAGGTCATTAAATAAGAAAAAAATTTTATTCAGTTCATCAGTTATATGACTTGACTTTATGTTTATGTTGTTCTCTTCACAGCTGAGTGGTAACAAGAAAGAGAAAGATGGGGAGGATAAAAAGAGAAATCCCATCCTGAAGTACATTGGCAAACCCCGGACAACATCCCAGTCAAGTAAATGCAAACACACACCTCATGCTTAGAAGTGAGGAGCAAAATGAAAAAGTAAATAATGCCACAGGAAAATGCTAATGCACATAAATGCATAAATGAGTGTTTAAATTGAAATTACTGTGTGATCTATGAAAGGTTATTATTATCTCTCGAATATATATATATATATATATATATATATATATATATATATATATATATATATATATATATATATATATATATATATATATAATTATTATTATTATTATATTTTTTTTTTTTTTTTTGTCCTTTGGTTGGTTATTTATTGTTGCTGCAGTTTTATTTTTGTTTGTTTGTTTTATGGAATTTCATTGTCATGTTTTTCTGATTTCATTGTTTCTTTTTGGTTCATTTTGATTTTGTAGCATTCCATGTCCCATTGTCACCCACTGAAGGTATTTATTTTTTGTCACTGCATTTCTGTTAAGATCGCTTGTGTTCCACTTCATTTTATACACATCAACTCTTTTTGCTTGAAAGTCTGTACTATTTTATCATAATGTACAATGAAGTAATCCCTGTGCATGCAGTTCGTCCTGGGAGTGTGAGGAACATTATTCAGCAGTTTGAGAATCACACAGAGACAACAAGAGAGGAGGGAGGTGATGCTGCCGACCCCCAAAGACTCTCGTCCACCAGCCTGGGAGAAGAAAGCATGGACAGGTGGCTTTGAAGTGCTACTTAACCTCTTCTGTCATGACCTGTAGTATATGTCTGCTTGACAACATTTTACCACTGATTGATTACATTTTAGCGATTTAGTAAAATGCTGTACCTTCTCTCTACCAGCCCTACGTTGTCAGTCCGTCTGTCACGCAGCGAGTCGTTGAAGGCTCAGGGAGAAGGGCGACGTCGAGGTGCTTCCTCGGGAACAGAGTCTGTCCCTCGCTCTCGTAGTGATGTGGACATGGAGGACTGTGGAGAAGAACGTGAGGGCCCAGGTCTCAGGCTCTCGCAACAAAGTGCCTCATCATCTGCATCTAGCAGCTCTGCACGGTAAAGCTTTGCTTTGTGAGATGGCTCAGTAATAACGCAGGGATAATTTTTTTCCAGTTATTATTTTTTTTCTAGGACTCTGAACAGCCCCTTTAATAAAGAATAAACATCCCAGAAAACTCAAACACATACAATCCCCCTGAAACCTCATGCCATGTCTTTCTCCACTCTCTCTTAAACTCAGGTCTCTAGAGAACCCTACACCCCCATACACCCCCCGGTCTAGACGCAGGTGAGTCCACATGTTGTCCCCATAGATGATTTTTCATAATACATGGTAGAAGTATTTTCTACATGCAATATTATTGGAAGTTAATATAGTCACGTTCAAAGGTATTGCAGTGTCTCAGTAATGTTAGTTGAACATCTTGTTTTTTTTGTTTTGTAGTAGTTTTCGGTTACTATACAAAATCAGATCTGACAATACAGGCGCATAAATAATTGTAAATTAATAATTGTTTTTCTTTTTGTGCTTGTCACTTCATGTATATGCGTGCACCACTTCTCCACCACTGTCACCACATGACCATTTGTATCCGCCTCCTCCACATGTGTTGGTGGGTGTGACTCTGTAGGAGTGTGGACTCACCATTGGTTTTGTTACCGGATGCAGCCCCACTGGAGGAGGAGGTGTGCGAGGGTCTGAACTGGAAGGAAACTGTTGCTCCTAATCTCCTTGCCACACTTAGTCAGAGGGAGATGGACAGACAGGCTGTCATATATGGTATGAATTAATTCTAATTCTGTAACATTTTAATTTTCATTTAACCTCACGGCCAAAACAGCTTTGAGAATATTTATGTTTCACTGGCACAAATTAAATGACAGTGCATTTTAAACATGAATTTCCTTTGACAGTGATTATTTTCTCCATTTGCTTCTCTCTAATCATCATCTTCAGAGCTTTACACCACTGAGGTGTCCCACCTACGGACCTTAAGGGTTCTGGACCAGGTCTTTTTCCAGAAGATGAGGTCTGTGCTGAACTCTGATGAGCTGGCCTGCATTTTCCCAAACCTACCCCAGGTCTACGAACTCCATGGTCAGTCTGTGTGTCTCACCAAAGTGATTTCACAGATCCAAATAATCTTTAACAAAAATGTGCAGAACAAATCTGGCTGAAATAAAGTGTCTGTTATTATCATGCAGCAAGTCTGTGCGAGGCGATGAAGAAGCAAAGGGAAACTCCCATAGTTCAGGACATAGGGGACGTCATGATCGCCAGGGTGAGTTTATTAATCATATGCGCCTTCTGGCATTTCTATTTTTATCACCTTGTGTCATGTTAATATCCAGTATATTCAGCAATTCAACATTAGTGGGTTCGTGTGTGTGTGTGTGTGTGTGTGTCAGTTTGAAGGTGCGGCTGGGGAAGAGTTTCAGGAGCAGGTGGCCCAGCACTGCAGCCAGCAGTCTCAGGCTCTGGAGCTCATTAAGAACAAACAACGCAAAGACCCACGCTTTGCTCACATCATCCAGGTACACACACGCGTGCTCCATGAGCCTGCTGTACTCTTTAAGAGTAACCCTTTTTCAACTTTTACTAGGATAGCTTCTACAATTATCTGTACAAGTAGTATGAGCAGTAGATGCTGTTTATGTATTAAATGTTCATTCATGTCATCGTGGAGTTTGAAATGCTGTAATTTAGAACTACTTTTTTGTTTCTATTTGGAGTCAGTACTGCATGAACGTATCTATTTGGATATGAATAACCATAAAAGGGGGAAGATAATGCCAAAAGGTTGTGTGCTTATTTCTTCACAGATCATTTTCTTGTCTTTTAAGTGTGTGTTAGACATGGTTTTTACACACTGATGTTTCTGACATTTGTTTAGGACTGTGAAGCAAGTCCTCACTGTCGTAGGCTACAGCTCAAAGACATGCTGGTGTCAGAGATGCAGAGACTCACCAAATACCCGCTGCTGCTAGACAACATTATTAAACACACAGAGGGTGAGGAATCAGGAGATGTGCACTGTTCAAACATCAACATAAGAAAACCTGCTGGAATGTTATATCATAATCAATTTTTTTGAGATTTCAGAGGATATTGTTGTCTTTTCTCTAGCGAGTTCTTCAGACCTCCCATTACTCCAGCATGCACAGGCATGTTGTCGACGCATACTGCAGGTTGTTAACGAGGTTGTCAGGGAAACGGAACACCGCCAAAGTCTCAGTCAGTACCAACGCAGGCTGGATGCTGCCCCTCAGTTCAAGGTGACTTTGTTTTTCTGTTTTTGTTGTCGTTATCTTCCTACTTTCTTGTTCATACTATAATGAAAATGAACTAGTCATACTTTTATATTTAAATTTTGTTTTTGCTTTTACAGAATCTCGACCTCACCACAAAGAGAATGATTCATGAAGGACCTCTCACCTGGAAAGTTAGCAAAGATAAGCAGATAGGTCAGTGTCCCTTTGATACAAAAACTCACATTAATTTGGTTTCAAAACCTTTAACTCACACTTCCCTGTATCTGTATCTGTCCATCAGAGATTCAAGCACTGCTGTTGTCAGACTGCCTTGTCCTTCTTCAGAGGAGCCCAGACGACCGGCTGCTGCTGCGCTACCCATCTCGCTGGCTGGGTGGAGGCGGAGGGGTCAGCGGTGACAGCAAAACATCCTTTAGTCCTCTAGTGAAGCTGGACTCACTGCTGGTCCGCTCAGTAGCTACAGGTAAACCTCCAGTGTCTTTTACAGTGGCAGACATTTGTGGTTGTTTTTCAACCAATATGAAGTTAATCTGTTTTTTGGAGTTTTTACTGTTTCTCTCTCGGAAGAGTCTGTCAAGTTTTTTTTTATAATGGGATTACTTACTGTTCTGCTTTATGATTTCTGTGATCAAAAGTCCACATGTTGTTTTTTCTATCTAGACAACAAGGCCCTTTACATCATCAGCACCACAGAGAGGCAGATCTATGAACTTGTTGCTGGGACGTTATCGGAGAAGAACACGTAAGCACTTTTTAATCGCTGACATTTACCTCAGGAGTGTCTACTTTGCATTGTTGTGAATTTGAAGCATATGTTGACTTTTAATGTTTGTTTCACAGCTGGAAAGATTTACTTGAAAAGGCCATTGCATCAGCTTGTGGTTCATCAACTTTGATCAATCATGGATCCATACCTATATCGTGAGTCAAGTTAAAAAACGCTTGAATAATAAAAGAATTTATAAGGAGGCTTTTGCAAGAAGGTTACTTGAATTATTAAAGTTTGCAGTGTTCTGTTATATTTGTTGTCTTATTATTCATTTTTCAACGTAACAGAAATTTAAAGGATTTTAAGTCTTAAACCGGAAAATACCTTGTGTATATTTACAGTGCGTTTGTGTGTATTTTCTATAGTTCCCCAAGTCTTAGCAGTGGATCCCCAGTTTCTACTGGCAGTAATGTTTATGCAGGTAACAACCACATAATCACATGTTTATAAGCTTAAGCAATAATTTATTTTTTTGAAGATGTTTCTCACATCTCTAAGTGTTTTGAAACCTTCCAGACAACTCAATGACAGAGCAGTCAGATTCCCTGGAGACTCATTCTTCCAACAACGACATTGCACTCAGTGACGATACCCCTACAGACCAATCAGAAACATTCATCTGTGGTGAAAGACAAGTGGTTGGAGTGGCAGATGCTGCTTTACAAGACGGTGAGGCGGAAACTCTAGATGTTTTCCAATTTTGTATTTCACAGCGCAAAGAAATTGCACTTTTTAATCTGTGTTTCTATATTTTTGTTTGCTAAGTTAAAAAATCTATATATATTTTTCTCCTGTACCTAATTTAATGATCATCATCAATTTAGTTTTTCTTTTAACCTCTACAGTTGAAACACTACGACAGCTCATATTGCAAGACCTGCAAGAAGACGGATGGAGCCATGATTCCGATGACACTCCAACCAATGAAACTGTCAACGAAATGTCCACAGAGACACAGCGGCCAGAGTCGTTGGATACTGTCCATAGCTTCTGCAAGGATGAGTGGGAGGCTGAGCCTGAACTTGTTTCACCAACAGACACTGAAAAACCCAGTGTTCAGGTTGTAAGGAAAGGTAACAGACCAGATGGAGAGAAGTTTTTGACCCTTCAGCATGGTTAGCAGTTTACTCTGAGCTAATTTCATTCTCAAAAGTTTAAACAAAGCCTGAAATTTCCTAGCATAAACTCACTTGAGATTAATAATCAGTTTTGATTGAGCTGATAGTGAATTCATGCATTTGCTTTCTGCCTGTTTTTGGAGTAAATATCTGGATGACTTTAATGACTGTCTTCCTTTGCATGTTTTCTATGCACAATTAATTTAAATTCTCACACCTATATATTTTTTTTTACTTTTTCTCTGCTTGGTGTTTGCTATAAACTGGCATCACACTACATCCTCCACTGGCTCCTTTGTCAACCTCTTCCCTTCATTCTTTTTCACTCTCCTTTTATTTGCACACCCCCACAAACTTTTCTTTTCCACACATCTATCTTCTGTGCATAGCTGTGGTTGCGGGTCCTTCTTCTTCTTCTTCTGTACCTGATGACATCACCAGTGATGTTAGCCTCACCTCAGACCAATCGTCCAAGCCGAGAGGCGAGGCCACTAAGCAGGGTAATGCTGACTGGATCAGTCAAGTTGTTTAGTTTTTAGCTATGAGGTGTTTTTTTTTTTTTTTTTTTTTTTTTTTTTTTTTTATTCATGTTTATTTATAGAATATAGTCTGTGGGGATACATTTACGTCTGAAATCACTCACCAACACACTTAGGGTTCGTACTAACATGTATGTTCTTTAGGGAACACCTTCTACCTAGTAATGCCAACAGACCAGGGAGAGAGCGTTACTGATGAACCAGACGACCCTCCTACCCCCACTGCCACTCACTTCCCTCAGCCTCTGGAGGAGGTGATGTCACCACAGATACAAGAGGAGGAGAAAATGTCAGCCTGTGGTCCAGAGGCCGACCAATCAGCGGCTATGCAAGTGGAACAGGAAGAGGAAACAGGCCAATCACAGGCTGGTAACCGGACTCATGTGATCAAAAATGTGGATGAGATTTTCCTCACAATTGAGCGGTTGATGAGCAAACTGCACAAATTAAAGGTGAGTTTATGTTAAAGTGGCAATGAGGTGCACTGCCTGACTGTTGTTTGGGGCTGATCAGATGGTCCTCATCAACTCTTCCCACAACATTCAAACTTGAAATGGTTTTCCCGTAAAGTGATCATAAAACATTTAGCTCATTTAGCTCTGTTCCCATACACATCACACATCGTCAGATCGTGTCTCTTGGTCAAGTGTGGCTGAAAACTATTTATTTAAGAAACACAATAAAATATGAACCATGAACTAGTTTAGCAGCCTGTTAGTGTTTGAAGGATAAATAGAGGTTGATCATGCATACATTTCTTAATACGCTAAAGAACCCATGAGCAATAACATGTGACCCCACTGTTGCCTGACTCTAACACATGCAAAACGAGTTGGTAAAAGGGTAATAATGCATGTCATGGGTTTAATTTTTCAGTTTTTCCTCTTCATAGATGAAGCTCTTCATGCAGTCTATTTTTAAACTTTGCTACTATAGCCTCATTTCAACAGCCACTCTTTAATGTTTTAAAATGCACAGTGATCAGATATTGTTGTTTTTGACTCACTTTTCACCTCACACTGGCTAGAACAACTGTGCTGATGTTGTAATCTACTATTAATATTAAAGGATTTTTTGCACCTTTGATGCTTTACAGGAAATAGAGAAATCCCATCACAAGCTTTTAAAAGCCCTCAGAGAGCCCTCTGTCAATCAGGAGTCAGAGGATCAACAGCGTCACTCGGCTACTGTCTCCAGAACACCATCTCTTGATCGTGGCTCAGGAGACGGTAAACAGGCAGTGAATTTACAAAACAATGGCTTTTGTTGCAGTAATTCTTTTGCATACTAAAAGTTTTTTGTCTTTGAACCCATCCAGGCAAAGAAGGAAATCCGACAGAACCTAAGATTTTGTCGACAGGATTCTGATCTTGTTCCTTGCAAAAGGCTCTTGTGGATTTCCTTTAGTACACTGTTATTCAGTTTTCATCGTTGCCATAGAGACACAACCACATGTATGTGCACCTAGCCACACCTTCCCTCACCCATCGTTCCTGCATGCACCAACCAGGGGAGCAGAACCTAAGAATGGCTGTAACCCCTTTTTTTTTTTTTTTTTTTTTTTAATAAACCCTCCTGGGATAGCAGGAAGAGGGATGTACTCACCAGGATTTCTGAGGTCAGCACAACCTCTGACTTGTTACCAGAACTTGAGGGACTCCAAGTCCAGTGAGTAAGAAGTATGAAGGAACAAAATGGCAAAAGACAAGTTGGCTTGTGAAAGGAAAATGGGGGGAAAAGGTGGAAGAACTGAAAGTGGCGATAAAGACCAAAGTTGGATATTTGCGATGAAAATAAGTTATAGGTCTTGCTTGATGCTGGTTGAAGGTACAAAGCAGAAAAGTGTTGAAACGTCAGGAAAAATCTTAGGGAGCCATTACCCCAGCACTTTACTCACAATGCATCCCTTTGTCGTGTTCGTCCTCTACTGTGGACAGATCACGGACTGGAGGTGCTTCATTCAGGGGCTGATGCTTGAGCCAAGATGGCCAACAGGGGTCCTATCCCCCCATCCCTCTCCACTGGTTGCTTTACACTGAGTTCACCTGCTACCTTGGCCGAAGGACTGTATATAATTCAGGTTATTTGAACTGGGTAAGGAGACCAATGTCAAACACACCCAAGCATTGTTAAACTGTTTTATGCATCACAGACATCCCAGTTCATATCCCTGCACTGTGGGAAAAACTAGTTCCAGCCAGCTTGTTATATCCTTAAGTCTTCTTTAAAGTTACAATATGGCTGTCCATTAGCACATCTTCATTATTACATGATGCTTTTTGATTGTTTATTGTTTAGGTTTTTTAATTTTTTGGGCCTTCTTTGCTGGCATACCGGCATCTCAGCTATAGATAGATAACGAGCTCAGCGGATTCACAAAGCTCTTCCGATCGTGTAAAGTTGTGCAGGTTTTGGGAGATCAAGGAGTTTTGGGAGCTAGGTTCACAACAGGCATTGTTGACGGTGTGCAAGGAAACGGGGCAACTACAGATTTGATTGTAGAAACTTGAATTTTAAGTGAAAAGTTGTTTGCTGCTCTATCAATTTGCTGCCAAATATTGCCGTTGACATTGCCTGTCTACACTTTATATTTGACTGTGCACCCTTTAGCCCTCTCCAGAGTACTGTGTGTGTGTTTGTGTGTGTGTATGTATGTAAAATGCCACAGGGAATACTGTGAACCAGCATCTTTTCCTTCCTCCCATCCAGTAGTCATCCTAAGAGTGGTGTTCATATCTCTCTAACTGACTTCCAAAGGCATGAGAGGACTCTTTCATGTAGCGTTCCAAGGGAAATCAGTAACAACTGTAAAGAACAACTTGCATTCATTTAGAGGAAAATGAAAGCTTTGTGAAGTTTAAATTTACAAAGTCAATATGCACATGGTTAAAGTCTAAACTGTGATGGCCACACTGTTAAATGAAGCAAAACATCATTTAAAGGAATATATCAACATTTTCAGAAATAAGTTTGTTTTGTTGTCTGTACAGGATATATAAAACTACATCCAGAAGCTTGTTAGCTTAGCATAAAGTCTAGCCACAACGATAAACAGCCTGCCTTTCAAAGTAAGTAACACAATTCATTTAGTTAAACATATTTGAAATGACTGGGAAAAATGATTTAATGTGTTAATATGTGAGCTTTTGTAGTGTCTGTACATGGATTTTGTTACTTCAGGAAGCACTTGGTTAACTGTTTTCAGTGTTTGTGCTAAGCTAACTGGCCACAGGCTTCAGCTCTGATCCTAACCTACAGACGTGTCTCGGGTATTGATCTTATCCAACACAGCCTGAAGTCGAAGAGGGGTATTTCCAAAAACGTCATTCTTTTTGTAACTACAGTTGGATTATAAGTTGAAGTAATTATTGTTCTTGACATTTAGAAACATTTTGTGCATCTTGATTGAGACCTGTGTAACCAGCAAAGACTGACATTTAAGCCAAGTTATTATTTTTTTTTAAGTTACATTTATGTGGAACCAAGTCTAATGCACACTAAACAGAAAGTATGTATATAAACCGCTACAAGAGAAGGACTCCTTAATGAGATTTACTTGCACCTGTAAAAAAAATGATTTGTTTTTAGTCTCTTTATTTCACTAATCAGACTGGGCAGAATTTCACATGACTTTAGTGAGTTACCCAGCTTCAGAACTGACAACACACTACCACACTGACCCGAACCCGGAGCTATTTACACTATCATCAGTCCCTGAATCTTCTATTTAGATGATGTTTCACTGCTTGGCAGAAGGTTTTCCCTCTTTATTAACAGTCTGAAAGATCAGGATTGACTTTTAGAATTTGCTGAAAATGTAAAAACAAAAATGTTCTACCAAGTGAAATAATTTTCCATAAGGTGTAAGGGAACGAAGTTTTGTTTGGGTTTTTTACATTTTGGCTGCTGATCACATATCAGGAAACTGAAGATTGGCAATGGAAAGAAAGTGTTTTCACAACAATCAATGAACATGTACATCGGTTGCAATATTGGTTCTTGGCAGTAGGGGGTGTCTGATTTTATTGATTTGTCTAAACAGGTGAAATCAAAAGCACAATCTTCTTCACCGTTAAGTGTTTCTATGCATCCCTTCTTCTTTGCTCCTGCTTCTAAATATAGCATTTTTCATCTCCAGTTTCTACCTCTACACTTCAGTTTCTTTGAAGTTTCCTTCAATGGCTTTTTTATACATTTAACTTGTACATTGGGAAAAAATAAAAAGTTGAGGCTATAATGTGGCCACAACTGATTCTCCCCCCCCCCCTTTTTTTTTTAATTTTAAAGTGTTGCACAAATAAAACTTCCCTGCACGGTGCAAACTACTGTATGCATACACAAGTCTAACTATCATCTCATTGTCTTTTAATTTTGTCTTTTTTTTTATAAAAAAATATTTGTTCACACATGTAATATAGGGAAATCAGACCCACTTGTTTTATATGTTATTTTTTTCTGTAAAGCCTTAGCCCTTGTATTTGATTTTATTTTTGTAGATATGATTTCAAAAAGGATGTATAAATTATTTTTTTCTCTTTGTTTTTAAAATCGGTGAGATTGTTTAGCTGCACAGAAGGAAAAAAGGAGCTCATGTCTCAGTCATGTGTTTTGTGAGATTAAACAGAAACTGGATAAAGAAAGAAGGGTGTGGATTGTGAGTCTTTGGCCTTTGTATTTGTGGAGAATTGTCAGGTGAGCTGGTCAGTTGCCTAATGCCTAAAAAAAATTTGTCTCACATGACTGAAAAAACACTTGTATTCATAATGGTAACATAACCTGTGTAAATAGCAGTTCACTTTAAATAGCAGTTCACTTCATACTGAGATAATAGAAATTCAACTTGGTTTGTAAAGCAACGTGAACAAGTTTTGCTTATGTCAGGGTTTACCAACCGTGGTCCTCAGGACACTGGCCTGCTTGTTTTCCAACCTACCCTGTGCTGATTACCTGGATCAGGTGAGGACCAGGGTTGGAAATATCCTAACTCAGTTTTTTGTGTTGCATTATTAGTAGCATTTAAACACTAATTCCTAAACAGTTATTTTGCTGAACCATTGAGACATCAGTTTTTATAAAAGAATGATTAACGTGCATTGATTTGGTGTGTACAGACAAAAGTATTTTCTAAGATGTTAGTTCCATTCAAATATCCTGATTTTATTTTGAAATCTACCGGAAGTATACGCTCAAATTCTCAGCCGCTACGGGAGGAGGAGCAGCCCCCCATCAGCTCAGCGGGGCTCCTTCACACGGCAGCTGCGAAGTTGGGATGAGGTTCGTGTTGCTTCCTTTTGTGTGGTTTCTATCTGCAAAATAAAGGAAATGTACGAAGAAAACTCGAGTTAAGTTTCGGTAGTAGATGATTCGAAAACTGCGGACATGCGAGAGTCGGGACAGCAAAAGTGAATTTGGAGCATTTGGAGGCACTTTTGTTGGAGACGCTCGTCGCAGATTTGCTGCTGCTGTGCTCATTGTGCTGCGGGTGGCAGTCTGTGCCTCTGGGGCAGAAAGGTAAGATATCCCAGTAAGCATTATGGGTAATCTGTGCCTAATGGCTTTAATGCAAATTAACGTTTGTTGCTCTTTTCTCTTAAATATGTTTGAGTTTGCTTATTTGTCTACAACCAATCGCCTATGCGCCAATGAGCGGAGCTGGCACAGAACAGCATTGATCAGATTCACTTTCATCTGAATTTCAGTGCGGGCCCGGGTTCTCCACACTTGGAGCTCATTCGTTTGTTTATTTTCCGTGCACGTGACCAGTTTTGCGCTTTTATGCATGATGAACCAAAACTGAGCACTTTATGAATGTTCCTCCCCCTGTGATCACACGCAAGTGTGTCTGTGTTTGGAGCCTCTTCACAACATGTTGCTCCCAACGGCATCACTCCATCCTGGGTGTGTTCTGCTTTGTCTCACGCTGGTGGTCGTCATGGCTTTGGTCACTGGTTATCATGAGTTTTATTTAGTATCCGGCTTGGTTTACTTATGGGAGCTGGTATAGAGGCATCAGCCGCTAAAACTCCTTGGTCCCACTGTCTCACTGCCACCCTGAGGCCTGGAGGCCCCTGGGAGCCACTCAGGCAGCCTGGTTACCCTGCAACACCAACCTGAGCCTACAAGGACTGAAAAAAGAAATAATTTAACTTACTGACACGGTCACTTTCACTCAGGTGCCTTTATGTGTTGTAGTACTAGCGAAGTCAACTGACTAAATATGGCAAACCTTACATTTCCAGTAGACATTCACTATGGTGCATTTTAAGATATTTGTATAAATAGTAATTCTGACAGTATCGTTATATTTTAACCCAACCATCGGAAATGATCACATTCCGGATGATGCTGAACATGAACTCCAGTGTAAATCGATCAGCTGTGGATGGATTACAGTGGGAGAGGCTCATTGGTGCAATCAATGGCATTGACTGTGTCAGAGCAGGAGGGAGCGAGACAGAGCTGGTGGGGTTTATGTTTATGTCCCAATAGTACAGCGTTGTTATATGAAAACTTTAGCATGTAGGATAGAGGGACAGAAGCAGTGAAGCTTACTGCAAATGTAACCAGTCATACAAAGTCCCACCAGCTGATTTCTGCCTTTCAAAGTGAGCATGAACACCTTTGCTGCAGCAGAGACCTAAGGTTAATTGTTTATGCCACTAGAGAATATATACGCTGTAATTGTCTAGTGGGTGTGGGTGTAATTTAATAATTTTTTAATGCAGAAAGTTTTTCCCCAGTACAGGGTCTCTATTGCATAGCTTTGGTTTGGGATGTGGACTCACTCACTCTGGGACATTAACATTAAACCACTGTAGGTTTGTCTTTATGCTTTGGCCTGAAGCTGTATGGTACCTGCTGCTGTAGCTGATATTTTATTACACATAGGAAGCAAATTTCAACCCCAAGTGCAGCCTTGTGTGCCTACCCGTGTGTCTGCTCGCTCAGGTCCCGGGTGAAGAATCGGTGTGTGAATCGCACAAAAGCCAACACTGAGTGTCTATAGTAGAAGATAAACACAGGAGGTCATGGCACGAACGAAAGTGTGTGAGGACTGGAAAGCTAGAATCTATTCATATAAAAAGTTTAGTATATATGCAGAACTGAAAAACAGACAAGTCTTGTTGAAGCCTCAACTGTAGCCTGCCAAATGAGTTGTCTGTTTCTGTCTTCTGAGGTGTGGTGTTGAGGAATAAGGGGGGTGTAGGGGTGCTAAATTGATGTACTGGTTACCATGGCAACTACCCCCTTACTGTCTTTTCTCACCAAGAGCCTCCCATTCATCCCCATTGTAGTAGCTAAGCTGTGTTGCCCTTGGAGACCACAGGGGACAGTTGGGGAATGTGGCGAGTATGTATTAGGCAGGAAACTAATGACTGCTAAAACCGAAGCTTGCATTAAATAGAAAAAAAAAAACATTAACATGTTTCTGGTGTAGTCGAAAAAGAGCAGTTTCATCTTTGCTTCAGGGGCTCTTGTATGAAACTGGCACATTTTTCGAGCTGCTCTGCTGCTCTGCTCCACTCTCGTGTGTCCTGGACACTCGAGACTTGTAACTCAGAATAGAAGGTGGCTTAATTGCTCTTTATGGGCTCAGAACTCACTTGGGGACACATCACTTGCTCATAAAACCCCCTCGAGGCAGAAGAATGGGCTCAGCCATGTCCTGAAGCACACACAGACACTTTACACACCTCACAGTGCCAATACTGAAACAATGCTGTCTCTCTTCTTGTTGCTGTTACTTGGTTCGTTTCCCTCCCTTTTACTCCTGTCTGTATGACAAATTATCTTTCCACTTTTTTCGTTCCTACTCTATGTATCTTTCTTCCTCCCATCTTTTCCCAGGCCTCCAAGATAGATTCCCTCAGGAGTAAAGTGGACTTCCTGCGCCTTCCTTTGACTCTCTCCTGCAAGTCCATCAACAACCACAAAAGCCAACTGGGCGTGGTCTGGGAGAAGGGCTTGGGGGCAGGAGGGGTCCGGAAACCCCGCCCACCGCCGCCCTCAGACATGGACAATGAGTCGGCGTACTCGGGCTACTCCTACAAGTCGTCTCACTCGCGAACCTCCCGCAAACACAGGTACTGTTTCAGTTACTTTCTCAATTGTTGGCAAAAAAGAATTAAAGGCAAAAAATTGCCATTAAGAAGATAATAGAACACTAACAAAAACATCAACTGTTAACAAGTAACCTCAGTGATCGTATCAAAGAAGGCAGATAACCCCAATGGTTCACTCAGTAGTGACCAGTAAATTGAGAATTCTAACACTTACTAATCATTGTTATTTCATGTTTCAACAAACATTTTTTTTAATGGGTTATTTTCGCTTGGAAGATTAGTGTTTTACCACCATAGCAATCAAATGGTCACGTGAATGATGAAGTGTAAAAGTATTATGAAATTATTCTGTGTGCATAGATGGAGGATACATAGAAGTATCCTTGACTTTGTAAGCTCCTTATTCCTGATGTACCTACAGAGAGAGGAGGGAGAGGCATCGCACAAAGAGTCGAGACAGCAGCATCCGTGGGGACAAATCGGTGACCATCCAGGCTCCTGGAGAACTGCTGCTGGACAGGGAGTCCACCAGAGGAGAGGACAGGGTCAGAGTTTTATTGCTGCCATTCTTCTTCAGATGTTTTCTTCTTGATGCTGATATAACCTAAAGCCGCTTTCTGCGCTCCTCTTACTTCAGGATGACAACTGGGGTGAGACCACCACGGTGGTCACCGGCACCTCCGTCGACAGCATCTCAAACGAGGACTTGACACGGATCTCCAAAGACCTCGAGGAGTCTTCGCCCCTGGAGTGTCGCCGTTACCTCAGTCCAGCTTTGGGTGCCATCTTGGGCTTCTTCTCTTTGGTCACTCCTCTTGCCTTCTTGGCCCTGCCGCAGCTCCTGTGGCGGGACACACTGGACCCTTGTGGCACGCCATGCGAGGGGCTTTACATTTCTCTGGCTTTTAAACTCCTGATCCTCCTCATCTCCACATGGGCGCTGTTTCTTCGCTCACCCAGAGCCACTCTGCCACGTTTTTTCGTGTTCCGCTGCCTGCTGCTGGCACTGGTCTTCCTCTTCGTAGCATCCTATTGGCTCTTCTATGGGGTGCGGGTGCTGGAACCCCGAGAGACGGACTACCGGGGGATTGTAGGATACGCGGCATCTCTGGTGGATGCACTGCTGTTTATTCAGTACCTAGCCCTGGTGCTGCTGGAGGTCAGGCACCTGCAGCCTGCTTTCAGTCTCAAGGTTGTGAGGACAGCGGATGGAGCGAGCCACTACTACAATGTGGGGCATCTCAGGTTAGCGTGTGTGTGCAAACATAGTTTTCTTTTTTTTTTTTAAATGGTGGATAATGATGGTTATCAAAATTTGTCCAAGGATAACGGAAGAGGCAACTGGCTTTTTATGACAATAACTTTCTGAATTATTCTTCATTTTCCTATAATTTGGTTCAAAACACATTGAGCTCACCACATAAAAAGTTATTTGAATATTCAACAGTATCGTTATAATACATTAATCTTGAGTATTTCCTCTTTTCATGACGACAAAGCTGAGTGACAGATCCGAGTGCCTGTTTGTAAAACTCTGCCAACCACAGCAACATGGTGAACTTGGCCATAATATGTGTGCAAGAAATAAAATGAGCAGAATTTAATTAATTATCATTAAGTGACTTAAAAGTGTAGACGTTGTTGACCATATTGTACTTGCTTGGTGTTTTCTGTTACTGTACAGCACTGCAGACATTTATTTTACTCACGCCTCTGCTTCTGGTGGTTTACCACTTCTTCATGTTTTATGGTGTTGTAGCCAGGAAGCTGTGAGGCTGTGAAGGGAGCTTTGTTCTACAATATGTCAGTTTAATGGAGGATGTTTGTTGCTGTTTTACTTCCACTTTTTCATGCAATGCAGTATCCAGCGAGCAGCAGTGTGGCTTTTGGACCAGTATTACAGTGACTTTCCGGTCTATAATCCAGGCTTACTCAACCTGCCCAAGTCCATACTCACCAAAAAGACGTCTGCCTTCAAGGTCTACAACCTGGGGGAAGGTAAAAGTATATTGTGTGCAGTATTTATATTTATATATTTCATCTTTGAAATACACAAAAAAAGGCAGGGTTCACTGTCAAATGACACAATCAAAGCACACTGCCTACAATGATACAGACAAGCTATTCATATGCAACACAATCAATTTGCTGTACATAACTGTTATAATAATAAACCAGTATAAATACTTTTTCCACATATAAAAAGTACTATCTTGCTACACACAGGTATGTGATAGCCAAACTACAAATTAGCTCATTTGTATGTAAGTTCCACAGATCTTAGATGGAATAAAAACTACCTGTCAACTAGCCTCTAACTTCAGCATTTGTGTCTACAGAGAACAGCACCAATAACTCCACAGGGCAGTCCAGAGCCATGATCGCAGCCACCGCTCGCAGAAGAGACAACTCCCACAATGAGTACTACTATGAGGAGGCAGAGGTGGAGCGGAGGATCCGTAAACGCAAGGCCAGGTGGGAGTATACCCACGCGCATATTCGCCCGCCAATTTATGAAGTATACCTTGCTAGTACCGGGTCAGGCCTCCTTTTGCCATCAGAACTGCCTTAATTCATTGTGGGATAGATTTAACAAGGTGTTGGAAACCCTTAGACCATATGGACAAAACGTAACACGGTTGCTGCAGATTTGTCAGCGCTGCATCCATGTTCCGAACCAATAAAATCCCAAAGGTGCTCGATTGGATGAGATCTGGTGACTCTGGAGGTTATTTGATTCAAGTTCAAGACAGCAGTTTAAGATGATCTTAGCTTTGTGACATTCTCCTGCTGTAGTCCGTCTGCTTCAAGGTCAGACATGTTGTGTGTTCAGAGATGCTCTTCTGCATCCTGCACTCTGGTTTCAATGAGTGGTTACTTGTGTTACTTTCTCATAATCTGCTCAGTCTGCCCATTGTTCTCTGATCTCTTGCAACAACAAGCCATTCGCACACAGAGAATTGCTGCTCACTGGATATTGTTTATTCGTCAGACATTGCTCTGTAAACCCTTGAGTTGGGTGTTTGTGTGTGTAGATGAGATGTTTCTAAAATACTCAGACCAGTCTCTGGGACCATTAACAATGCCACAGTTATAGTGTCTTAAATCTCCTTTCCTCTCTATTCTGCTGCTCAGTCTGATCAGCAGATCGTCTTGACCATATCTATATGCCTAAATGCATTGAGTTGCTGCCATGTGATTGGCAGAATTAGATCTTTTTGTTAAGAAGCAGTGAGGCAGGTTCACCTAATCTAGTGGCCGGTTAGTGTACGTACACATGTGAAGATTCATACTGAATTTGAAGAATTTGGATAGTAAATTAGATTTTTAGTTTAATCTTAATTGTAAAAAATATTTGGTCACTTACGAGAAGATGTTGGGCAGTTTTAGTGTTACTTTACCTTTGTTACAAGGCTCTGTACCTTTTTAATATTTATATAAACACCTGAAATATACTATAGAGCTTAGAGGGAAACTACACAGTCACCTGTTATTTGTTGTTTCAAGACATGTGACTTCTTTGAAATTTGACTCCTTTTGAACATTTGGGAGAGATCATTTCAATCCAAGTCTTTCATTCACACCTTTGTTTTCCTCCACAGGCTGGTGGTGGCAGTAGAAGAAGCCTTCACCCACATAAAGCGTCACCAGGATGAAGAAACAGCCACATCTTCTCCCAAACACCCGCGGGAGGTGATGGACCCCAGAGAGGCAGCTCAGGCCATCTTTGCTCCTATGGCACGGGCCATGCAGAAATACCTCCGAGCAACTAGGCAGCAATCGTTCCACAGCATGGAGAGTATCATCAACCATCTGCAGTTCTGCGTCACACACAACATGACTCCAAAGGTAAACAGGGCAGGTTTAATGTGTGTATGAATATATACTTTTCTGTTCGAAACGTTCATCTTTTTGGTTATCATCAATCCCTATAATAAAAAGCGCCTGATCGTCTGCATATTATCCAAAAACATAACTTTAGAACTGTAAATAATTATGTTGTGCTGCTATTTACCTTGTCTGCTTAACAGTCACACTTCATATTTAATGTTTGAAAAGTAGTGATCCATAATGAAAGGAGCCACATATCGTTCATCATTTCTGAGTAAAAGTTACTGTTTTTTTAAATGGCAGCACTTACAACTGATTTTCTGTGTTTCGGTTTTTGAAGGCTTTCCTTGAGCGTTATCTCACTCCAGGTCCCACCCTCCAGTATCTGGACAACAGAAGGGGGCACCAGTGGACACTAGTGAGCGAGGAACCAGTGACATCCTCTCTCCGTCAGGGCCAGGTCTTCTCTCTGAGACGCATGGACTTCTCCCTGGTTGTCACGGTGACACCTCTCCCTTTCTTGCGGCTGGGCGAGGAGTTCATTGACCCCAAAAGTCACAAGTTTGTCATGAAGCTGCAGTCTGAGACATCTGTGTAGGAGGAGTGAGAGTTGACTCATGGGCTGAACAAAGGAGGAAGATGGCGAATCAAAGATGGTTAATTTTAGTGCTTTCAGGGTATGTTTTTTTTTGTACCTTCTGATAATAGATGTTTCATAGATTTAAAAAAAAATAATAATTTTCTTTGTGTATAAGGTTGACCTATAATTATGAACGGTTTAATATCATGGAGCTATTGGGGAAAAAGGCAAAATAAAACCCTTTCTCTGGCTGCTTCTAGCGGACAAAAAATATGAGTAACTTGCCTCAAGGGCTTAACTTCTGAAAATGCACTACAGACTGTTTCTGGTTCCCATTATGCTGAGGAAGGCTGTTCTTCAGTAGTATTTCACTACAAATGTAATTAAATACAAATTAAATAAAATATGCTTTTGGCTGAAAAAACAAACACTTGCATCGTTAAATTGGAATGTAGCCACCTAAGTAATTTGTGCAATATTTATAGAGCATAATACCAACTTCTTCAGGAACAAAGCACAGCTGACCTTTACTCAAACTGTCTGACTTGCTTAGCTCATTATGTTACAGTGTCCATCTCACTTCTTGTTTGCTGTTTCTTTAGCCTTTAGAGGCCATGAAGAAGCTTAGAAAAAGTCAACTACATGTTCTCTTGGCCTTTTCTCACTATTTTGGATTTGAGCTGGGTTCAACGACTGTATTGATAAAACTGCTTTTGAACTTCTTACTCAATATTTGATTCCACTGGAGTTTTTACTGAAAGGGGACATGCATACTTTCCAGTGAAAATGTGAAGTAAAACATTGGTTGGTCTTCACGCATTGAGCATAACATTTTTTTATAGCCTACACAATGCACCAAGAGAAAAATAACACAGGAGCACTAGTAACACTACTAATGGGTGTTTTTACCTATATGTATGACGTCTTTGTCTTGATGAGCTCCAGCACAATAAAGTCAAGTACTGCAGCTTTGATGGATGCTGGATGTTATCGTCTGCAGAATTTAACCATCTTTGAAATTTTAAGTGTGCTAGCATGATTGACTATTGATGGATCAGCACAAAGTGAGCAATTGTCCCAGGGTCTGAGACCACGAAAGCTACAAAAACCTCAACTGGTTGTTTATAGTTATTAAATTCAAGAATTTTTACAGCTCAATTACAATATCGATAATAAGAAAGTAGCTTCGAGCCGGTAGTTTGTAGAGAGGTCCAAACTCTTGTTTTTCCAACTTCACATCCCAGATTGTCTTTCCAAATTGTAATCTGCTGGAGATGAAGTTAGTTAGTTAGTTAGATGATAGTTTCTGTTCATGAGCTAACTCAGACTCCTGGTTCCTTCTTGTATGATACAAAGTCTGTTTCTGGCTGTGTGGAGAATTAAGTAATGAAGCTGCTACTGTATACTGGGGGTCAAGAGTGACCATCTCACAGCTTCATAAGATACGTGTGATTGTCTGTTCTTCACAGATGTTGTTTTTACACACTGACAGCTTGTCAAGCCACTCACAAGCAGTTTATATGTACAATTTGATGCAGGTTTCTAAGGATGTATTTTTTTCATTCTTTAATCTTTATATTTCATTTTGTTGTGCTGAACTAAGATCCTAACATTTATCTCCGAAGTTAAACAATCTTGTTACTGTGTTTTTCAGGAGGTGATGACTTTGTAATAAAACCAACTTGTTCCATGTGAGTCGCAAGTGTTTGACTTTGAAATGTTTACATGTCAAACAGGAATTGTGGAAGTTTTTCACCATCAAATATCAGAATTTCCATTGTTTTATACATATGTACTGAACGACTCCCTGTCCCTACATCAACTGGAAGTCCCCAAGCTAAAGAAAGTCTGAAATAATACAAATTATAGAACCTACAATTAGAAATCAAACTAGAAATATTATTTAAGTTGTAAGTAAAGCATTTATCCTACAAAACAAAGAGCAGCCAGAATTTTATGAATAAATAAATGAGTAATCTGAGGATGTAGAGGCAGGCTTACTCGTGTCCAGTGGTCCAACAGTTATCCACACCAGAGATTGTATGACAAACAATGAACGTTTATTGAATTCCACGTTCTACAATTGAGCTGAAAAATCAAACTTCAAAAGGCAGTTATGTAATGTGATTGATGATTCCATTAATTAACTTATACATACACTTATTAATTTATATAACCTAAGACATATCAACCATAGAAAAACAGAACTAGAACAAACACAGAAATCTCCCACAGAGAATATTTTTGCGTTTGACGCCAAAGTTATCACACACACACACACACACACACAAAAAGGAAGTGTAGTCAGTCGCTTGTTCACTTTTTGAGTTTCAACTGATACACGATGAGACTTCGAATCCTACTGATACCTTTACTACAAGGTAGGTTCTATTTTATAGAAAATATCATTCATCACCAGCTGATTTGCTAAACTATCAAAAACTTCAAGATTACAGTTGAGAACAGATTAAGTAACTTCCTGAGAGAGAAATACTGAAAACTGCCTTTCCTGTGTGTTAGTTTTAGTTTGCCCATATCTGTATGAATATGTGTATGTGGAAATATATTTATTCTTGAACTTAACAACTAGACGGTTCTTTCAACGTTTGTTTAATGTCAGTATTGCTATCATAGTACATAAGACCGGAAGTGGTACAAGAAATATGCTACATGATACATGTCTGCATGGTCCAGTAAGTTTCACACCAAGTATATCAGTCATCCTTAAACGGATCTTGCACCATTAAAGTTTATAGTGTGTTCATGATGACTTATGTAGCTTGATTAAATAGTGTGATTTTGTTGAGATATTAATTTTTAGTGGTGATGGCAGATATACTTCTTTTATTTATGTAATTGGGCCATTCTTTGAAATATATAATTGGTAAAGTGTGTAGCTATCATTTATGAACTGAACAGAATTATACCTCAACAGAATTATATCCTCAGAGTTCTTGGTTATCAAGGGAAATTTGTATAGCAGCATTTGTTTGATGGCTGTCATCACTGTTCACAGGCCTTCGATTTCCCACAGAGAATGAGTCCTAAGTTATACGAAAATTGTTCCTTTCATCTAGAGCTTTCATCATAAGAGTGCATTGTCTTAGCATGCAACCATTAACTAACAAGTACTAGCATATAACCCAAGACATTTCCTGTGATGAGCAAGTAAGCATGATGATTGCACGTGATCCTTACAGAGGAGCATGAGTCTATCACTTTCACATTTGGCTTACTGTGTCTCTTTAGGCCAATATAAAGCATGATATTTCTCAATTAATGGTGTGTCTTGCCATATTCCTTAAAATGTCATCAAAGATAAATTTTTTCTGAAAGACTACGTTTTACATTTACATTATTTGTTTTCACAGTTGTGGTAGGTGACACCCTACCAGAAGTCTCTGAGTATTTCGGGGGTACTGTTACCTTGCCCTCAGGAGTCAACCCATCATGGACTCTCACCAAAATTGAGTGGTCAATTTTCTCCAACAACACTTATATTGCCTCTTATCGCAATAATGTGTCAAAAGTTAATCGTATACCTCAATATAAAGGAAGACTCAGCATGAACATTTCTTCAGGTATGAAAGACTCTATCTCTTTACTGTCACATTAAGGAAACAGTTGCATTATTTATGTCTTTTCAGTGATGCTCAGTGTTTGATTATTCATTAGGTGATTTGACGATCCATAATCTGACCCAAAATGATGCCAGGGAATACACTGTCGAGCTCAGCACTGAGGAAGAGAAAGTTTTGAACAAAATTAAGCTCACAGTGAAAAGTAAGTGTCAAGGCTGACAAAAATGTATGTTTTGTCAGCTTGTTAAATATTCTGATATGATAAAAAATACTGACACATTTGGTTTTTGTTTTAAACACCTACTGACTGACTTTATTTTAAATGAAGCAGTCAAGTTTTTACATTCTGGCCAAAAGATATCCTTATATCTAAGTGACAATACCAATCTAACCCTTTGCAGAACGCCTTCAGAAACCGAACATTCACACACAAGTGTGGGTCCCAGGTACATCAACAAAAGGAGGCTGTTGGGTGGAGGCGCATTGTTCTTCTCCAGATAAAGACGTTGATTTCTCCTGGAAGACTAAACCTGTCAGTGTGACTACGTTGAGGAATCCCGATGGCACCCCTGCTCTTCTTTTAGTATTCCTGAACACAACACAGAACTATGCTGAAATCACCTGCATCTCCAGCTGTAAAACTGAGAATTCCTTAAGTGCTGTAAATATAACATGTGAAGGTAACGTTTACTCTGTGCTAATGTGTTTAACATGCAAACACAATATAAGGTCAAATAATGAAGGTCCCAAAACTCAAGGATCAGATCATAAATCCAGATTAATTTAAAGCCATTATTATGACAGCTGACATAATATCCTCAGACTTCTTGGTTAAATGTGAAATTATTATGTCAGTTGACATAATAATGCTGACATTTTCAATAGAATTAGCACATATTGTAACAAGTGATGTATAGTAAGTCCCCAAATTAATTTTGAGAATAATAGAGTACTGTACAACAGTTTACTGTTTATTAGGATTATGATTATGTTGTCTTTTGCATGTTTCAGATGACAAGATTCCGCCTGCACCTCAGCCTCAGCTTCAGCACAGGAGTAGACAATCAGTATTTTTTGTCACAGGAGTTTCCGTGGGAATTGTAGCTACAATAATTATAACAATCTTATTTGGAGGTGAGAGTAAAACAACTTCCTTGTAGAAAAAGCACAGCTAACACGACAGGAGAAGTATAAGACATATCAGTAGCTGCAAGAATGTCTGTTCGGAGTTTGTATTCCTCCTCCTCCTGGATTCCTTGCTTATATGTGGTGCAAACCCTTATGGATGTTGTATCTCCGACACCGGCATTATGCACAGCACCACCAATGTAACTAACATCATCCTGGAGCAATGTTGGACATGTTGGACATCACTCAATCTGAATGTACGACAAATCTTTGCTGGAGGGTACCAACAGATTCTCCTCTGAATGTTAATTCAACTATCTTTTCCTTAAACAACTGAAACTGAAATATCAACCTTAATTGGCTAAAAGTGAAATGTTCTGTTTATGTCCATGATTTAAACTTTGTTTTTGGTTCCTCTGCAATGCTGCTATGTGGCAAACAGTGTGTCATTATACACTGATCACCCACAACATCACCACATACTGCTAATGTCGTGGAAAGCAAGTGTCAGCGTGGCCACTCTGATTAGTCTGCAGCTACATAGGCAGTATACACTGCAAAATGTTATAATGTTATAATTTCTCAGGTGAAACTGTCAGAGTGCATCATAAGAAGAGGTGGTTCATCAGGTGGTTAATAACATATTGACTCCACCTTGAAAGCACAGACAATGATATGATTCTCCCAGGCAAACCCAGACACTGGGTTGCAAACCTGTGATTTATTCTCACCTATTCTCTACCTAAGATGAGTATTACTATGGGTATTACAGAATTTGCTGATAGCAGTAGATATACAGCTCATAAATTGGAGAAAATTTTATACTGCTCCAACATAAACTGCTCGCTGTGTGATAAATGATGTGTTTTGAGTGCATTTTACATGTTGTTGCAGATTAAGTTATAGGTTTTATAACTGTAATTTATTATGTGTTGTATCAAAAATCAAGTGCATAATGGTTAAAGTTTATATTAAAATAATTCTTACTTGCAGTTTGAGGTGTCTTTTCAACTGTTGATGAAAAACTTTTGTTACAACTTATCTGCTCTATACTCTGGTTAGTCACAGCATTAGCACCACCTTGTGATTTTAATGTGTGATGAACGAGGTGCATCAAAGTTGAGTATTGCATAGAGGGGGTATTCGCAAATATTTAGTCACTACAACAAAAGATGGAGATCTGTTGTAACAGTAGCTTTATAACTTTTATTATGGGAAACTGTGGCTCATCAGGTAGAGCAGTTGTCCACAAACACCGGGGTTGTTGATTTGATTTCCAAATTCTTCTGTCACGTTTCAAAGTCTCCTAGAGCAAGACGATGAACCCTGACTTATCTGTTTTGCTTATTCTTCATAACCCATACACTTCATTCAGTTTAATATGGGCAAGGAAAAGCTAGGTCATGTCTGGAAAACGTGACTTTCTGACTGTGGCTTCTCTTGGTTTCCATGAAAAACTTCCTTTTATCAGCCATATACATGTTACCTGCTCTATTTTCTAACATTATAACGTGCTCTATTTTCATAGACATGTATGGACATGTTGATGAGTTGGTGTTCAATTTAGTGATTTAATTTGTTTTTCATTTCAGAAAATATTAAAAAAGCATGGGAAACTCTCAAAGGTATGCAAGTCATCTAATGCTCAGATTGAAATTGAAATCAGTTTTACATTCATTAATATGCATTTTCATTTATTTTCCATTTTCAGGAAACCTGTGTACACCATAGTTACAACAGTACAAAGGTAAGTTCCAATTTCTCTTTATACTGTATCAGGGTTTATAGTAATAACTACTAATATAATGTCATTAATTAGAAAAATGACCATATTTTTCTCTCTTGTTTTTCTCCAATGAAACAACTGTACAAACTACAGCTATAAAACATCAGGGTGAAGTGATGCAGAGTCCACTGTATGTGTACTGTATGTCTTCTTACCTGTAAAACACCACTGAGAAATGCAAAGATCCCTCTATTTTTCATTGTTTAAGAAACATGTATTTTGTATGTTTCAAGCAGTTAAAAAGTTATTCACCATAAACTTGCTTTGAATTTAAAAATGTTAGACATTATTAATTTCTTAAATACATCACAAAGAATTGTTTTTTTTAAAGATTGTTTTTGTATTTCTATGTTTTTTTGGTGTGGAGTTTTCCAAGGCTTATTGTTGTTCTGGATCTCAAAGGTTGTTTATTTCTACTAAGGTACTATAATGTGACTATTGTTCAGTTTAAGATAGTACTAACGTTCTTTCATCATAGAAGTAACACAAATTATAAAACAGTGTATGTAAAAAAGTAAAATAATGAAAATTAAATTACACCCCCTTAAAAAATTAATTAAAAAGCAAATTGCAAAGCAAACTTATTTTAGTCATCCTACAGCCACCTATCAAAAAGGCAAATTTACATTAATAAAAAAGACTCAAGGTTAGGACTGTGCTGCAGAGCAGGAGAGGTGTTGATGTTATGCAGGTTATTATCTGTTGTATAATAGAAAGGCAACCACAAGGGGACACAAGTCAGTGTTTTCTTGTGGCAGTCCAAAGTCTGGATGAATGCAGAGGGTTGTGTCAGGAACGGCATCTGATGTAAAACACATGCCAAATAAACATGCAAATCATGACTTCCACAACGTTACAGGGAGCAGAGGTGAAGAAGGTACAGGACTTTAGGTACTGTTAGGTTGGAGCGGGTGTAGAAAAGTGTCAGGTGTGTTGTGTGATAGAAAAGTAACAGCGAGAATGAAAGGAAAGGTTTTCAAGACGGTGGTGAGACCAGCGATGTTGTTCGGCTTAGAGACAGTGGCACTGAAGAAAAGACAGGAGGCAGAGCTGGAGGTAGCAGAGCTTAAGATGTTGAGGTTCTCTTTGGGAGTTAGATGTTAGATGTTTTAGAGATAAAGTCAGAGAGGCCAGATTGAGGTGGTTTGGACGTGTTCAGAGGAGAAACTCTGAATATATCGGTAGAAGGATGCTGAGGTTGGAGCTGCCAGACAGGAGGTCTAGAGGAAGATCAAAGAGGAGATTTATGGATGTAGTGAGAGAGGACCCCTGAACAGCCCAAAGGAAACAAAGATCATAAAAAGGCCAGTAACAATGTACAAGGTATAGAGATTCAGATGTAGTTGTTCAATAAATATTCTGTAACTATGTGTGTATTCACTTCACTTTGGACAATATTTATTTCGACCCCATATTTTGAAACTAAGAAATCTATCATCCAGTGGAGCTGTGTGTCTGGCTAATGTATTTTTAAAAGTTTCTGGACATGTCTCTCCCCCCTTTGACTCTAGAACCACCTTCCCTAAAAAAACTCCATGTGCTAAATAGTCACATCCATCCCTTAATATCCAAGTTCACTGATTTGCTGTTCACATAGTACCTGTCCTCAAATCCCTAGTCTTTGATAGATTCCAACATTAAGTACAAGGTTAAGAGTTACAGTATGACTGTTTGAACCCAGGAAACTATTGCTGATTTCATCCAGTCTGGTTTTGCTGCTTAAATATCAGATTACATAAGCAATGAGTTTTAAAAAGATAAGAACATTTACAAACCGTGTTGAAAATTATAAACACAACCCTCAATGCTGGCTCACATTTTTAGTGTAAGTATACATAAAATACTGTCTTCTCGTTTTTTGCACTTTATTGTTCTATTGATTTTCCATGAGCTGTCTCTGAAATAAAATAAAGTATTGCAAACAACACAGCTATATACAACAGGAAGTACCTTTTATTATTACAACATTTTTAAAACTCCTATACTAAAATATAAATAATAATAAACTGTTTTTAACAAATGTAATTTTTGTATTTACAGACACTTCAACTCATTTGAATGCATAGCGTAAACATGCAAAATATAATGGAATCTGACATTTTTTACTGTGTCAGAAAGTACTTTTTCAAAGCACTTTTGTCTGTATCCAATTACGTGTAGGGCTGAACCTTTTGCAAATGTTGCTCTGAGCATAGTATTACTACAAGTTTTAATTGTTACTCTTGGGTTTTGGCTGTTTTTAATTTTATCTTACTTATTTTTTCTTTAGTCAACAGTGGGCGAAGTTGTACATCTTGTCTGATCCTCTAGGTATCATGTTCTAAGGGTTTTAGTTGGACCCAGAAAGGAGCAGAACACAGAGGAATGGAAGGCAGTAACAGTTTTTATTGAAAGGGACAGAGGACGGGGATAACCCGGGTGGTGATTCAGGACCGGAGGTGGAGGTGGCCGGGAAGCGTGGGGAGCTCTGAGGAGGAAAAGAGAGGTGAATAATAATCAAGGCACGGGGAGATTTGAACGGATTAGATGTCTTACTAGTTTTGGAAGAGAGGTGGCGGTGCTGCGGCGTAGGTGAGGGAGAGCAGGGGAGCCAGCAGCAGGGGAGCCAGAAGCAGGAAACTGGGGGGGAGGAGTGCAACTGAAAGCCGGCTGGAAAAACCAAGGAGACAAAAAACTCAAAAGCCCCGAACAAAGTACAACTAAAACACAAGCAACACATAAAGAAAAGTATCAACTGAAAAAACGCAGGGGAAAAGGAAACTCAAACCCTGACTCCACTTGCGCAAAATCCTCTTCTTAAATTATAATCCACTATGTTCTGATCTGCATGCAGAGAGTACAAATGTCACTTAGGGAGAAACATAGACAGGCGTCCTCGGGAAGAGAGGCAACAAAGTGAAACTCAGATCCTCAGAGAAAAAACACATGATTTTTGCAAAAGTCTCAAAAAACATCACAGAAAACAGACTTGACTTGACTTTCACAGATTCTTGGGCAAGAGAGCAGCATGCTGCTCAGGAGAGACGAAAGACAATCTGGCAGAGAAGGACAGGGGAACGGAGCATATAAATGGGAGGCAACAGGTGGACGGAGTGAGGCTGATTAGGAACCAGGAGAGAGGAGGAAAGAGTAGAGAGGAGAGAGAGCTGATCACCAGGGTAACTAGAATCAGCCTCACAGCTGTGACACTAGGAAACTTGTTGGTAGGGCGACGCTGAGACATTCTTCACCCGGCTCAGCTGGATCTTGTCATACACAGTGTGGGGCTAGATGTGGGACAAAAGGACATGAAAGATGAAACTCAAAATCAGATGCAAGATTTAATTTAATAGGAATTAATTATAACACTGTGAGAAATTCACACATCATTGTACCAGCAGTCAGGAATTTTATTTTGAAACACATTTCTTTGCTTCCTCAAAATAATACAAAATATCCATTTAATTGATGTAAGGTTGAAAAATGCACATTGTTGCTTTGCTTTTTCTGTTCTTTAGAATAATGTATTGTCAGCCTCACCTCACTGTCAGAAAGCTGATGATTCTACTCTCTGTTTATTACTGAGGTGGAAGTGATTAGTGGAGAGCAATATAAAAAGAGGTGGTTTTGGCCACCTCAGTTATTTTCTGACAGTTTCAACTTAACAGAATTCATGGCAGAGTTGCTGTATTGGATTGCATTAGATTGTACAGGTGTACCTAAAAAGTGGCCAGTGAGTGTAGACTTGCTGTTAAAACAATTGGTCTTACCCCATCTGTTCTTATGACTGGGTTGACTGCGTTATCAATGGTTTCATACAACGAGCATGGCTTCATGGAAGAAGTTCTCTGGTAGTGGACATGTGAATGTCAGAGAGAGAAAACACAGAGTGAGTATAACCTGCATTCCAACGCCTAAATCCTTAATCCATAATACAGTATAAACATACACACATAAAATGCATACTTACATCATCAATTACAAAATCACTGACATCAGCGTACACAGTGAGGTCATTTGAGTCACTGCCTGATTTCAGAAGAAAAGGCAAATTCAAATCGGATAAAGAAACTGGTACCGAAACAATGTCAATCATTATTAACTAGAAAATATATTTGTTGTAGAGTCTTTTTACCAGCTCGTCGCTGTTTGCAGTGACAAACACCCACAGCTATACCAACTATAATGACAAGCATCAAACAACTTCCTCCCGCCACACCCATGATGAGAAAGTTCCATGGGTCTGCAAAAGATCGTAATATTATGTCAGGTACAGGCCAAATTTACATAAAAGGAAATATGATTATACAGCAAGAAAAACACCAGGGACGACAAAAACAAACAGTAACGTATAATCTACTTTATGCATTTCTATGAATTTCTCAAACTAAGGGCGAATAATTTTTATTGTTATCTTTATTAACTTTATAATGATAAATGTTTACGAAACATATATAATACATAGAATAGAGAGATATAATTTAAAGCCTGTTAAAATCAGGTTTAGACTACATAGTGAACTGGATCACTCTTTAAAAAAAAAGTGGCGTTTCAAAATTTTAATTTGTTGTAGACTCATTCATTTAGATACAGCGTTTTCAAACTCTAGTATTGACATGTCTGCACTATGTCATTTGGATATAAAAGATATTCTAACTTTTTACTAGAAAATATAGAAAAATATATGTAAAAAATAGTCATATCCAGTCATATCGTAGCTGCTGTACTAATTACACTGTAACATGAGTCATCACTTTATGGATATTTTAGTTAAGAAAAACCATTTCTCTGTCAACACACTGCCAGGAATTTAACATTATACCTAAAGTCACTGCTCTGCACATACCTGGTACAGATGTATCGTTGCTACACTTCACAGTTGTAGACGCAGACTTGTCACTGATTGAATTAAATACTGTGCAGGTAAATATGGTTTCTCCGTCCTCTGGTCTGAGTTTGTACTGCAGCCTGGAGCCACTTAGGGTTTGGTTCCTCACAGTCCAGTTGTAGCTGACATTGCTGTCAGAGGTTGATCTGCACTCCACCAAAACTGTACAGGATTTGTTTGAGGCGTCCCAGGTGGAATTTAAAGTCAGGACAGGCTCCTTAGTTATGGGCTCTGATGAAGCATTAGACAGAGAAAAGAAAAACAGCATGTGGTGGACAGTGTCATTTCATTTTGGACAGATTCTTAGTTTGGAGGGAAAAAGTCACTAAATTCTGAAACATGCTATTTATTCAATAAACATTTGTGGCTTTTTACATTTACTAAACTACATTAGACAAAACAGACACATCTTACCATGAACTTTCAGAGTGATGACGACTGTGGGTCTTTGCTCGTCATTGACCTCTGAGATAAAACTAAAATTACCCGAATCTTGAAGAGTCAGATTTCTCAGTGTTAAACTCAAGTTTGTCTGGTTTACTGAAACTCTGTCTTTGAAATTATAATATTTAATTCTAGAGTATTCTATGTCTGCAACTATATCATCTATATATTTCCACTTTGCTGAGGTGACGTCTTTAGCTGGTAAACATGACGGAAGCTCCACTGTGTCTCCAACTTTTTTATGGATGGTACTTGGACAGCTGGAAGCCTCCACATCTGAAACACATGAGCAGAAAACAGAGTGAGCGTTACCTTTCTGAAATGTTATTGTTAAATTTCTTTTACAAATTGTGCCAAATGACCAACAACAACAACATATAACCTAACTTCATATCATATCTCCAAGGTCTAGTATACAAAGTATAATGGAACATATTACCACACAAAACAGCTGATATGATAAGGATGTTAATAGCAATATACATGATATGATGATTTAAAATGGCATCATTCGAACAACAGTAAGACATGAAATATGATGACTTGCACTAAGATACCATGATGTGACAGGACACCAGTATAATAAAAAAATAAATATTTAAAGTATTTGATTCCTATCAACACCACCACAGGTTTTCCATTAGCTGTCATACTGACATCCCCCATGAACTTAACTAGTAATTTAAGCTACATGACCTAAGAATATACTGTGGAAAACTTCATGTCACGTGATTCATGTTTTAAATTTTTAGGTGTTTAATTCTGTGCTGACAAGAAATTTACAGAAATTACTTAGTGATAACAAATATACAATTTTCAGATACAATTATCTGTCGTGGCTGCAAATTGAACAGCATCTATTCTTTAGCAGCTTACAGCATCTGTCATGATGACGGTTTAAAGCTGACCAGGTTCCCATGAACTAATTTCTACAGAGAGACAAGGACGCCTATAGATGCTGACCTCAGTAAGCAAGTTGCAGAAGAGTTTCCTTTAGTCAGAACCCTAACGTGCTGCTGCTACTGTAGTACTCAGGAAATACATGCTTTACCTGTTTAGCCTGTCCTGTAAACTGTAAACTGTCTTTAAGCCTTCACATCATTGGCTGTTCATTATGTATTTGTTAGCACCTAAATACTGACAGAGAATTGAAACACTGATGGCTTCTTTCTTAGGTATGTAAATAAAGCAGCAGCGAGACATGTAACACATCTGCTTCTCTACTTCTGCTATATTCTAAAAAGGTTCATAGTTTGCTGTTTCTGTCTGAGTAATAACTTTACATGTCACTATGTTTTATCAGAATATGTGTTGTTTTAGTAAAATGCATAACAATCCTTTAAAAAACAGTGAAGACTCAGCCGAAAGAGAAAGGGTGCACCATTCCTGAGTTAGACTAAGACTGGAAAGTTTGTTTCCAAGGTCATGCAGCAGAGAATTTGCTGACGCAAACATGCAAACCAAGTCCACAAATAAAGAACCACATGTCTTTGACTATTCATGAAATTAAAAATACTCAAAGAAAGTTTGGATTTTTTATAAATGTTGGCAACCAAAAGCACTTTACGTGTGAGACAAGAACATAAACTAGTGCTTTTGGAAAAGTAAAAGTTGAACCTGAAATTAGTTTTTTAAATTTTAATGTCTCTAGCTTTATTACTATGGACAGAAGCTGATGTAATTTACTGCTTTCTTGTATTTACAAAGACAAAAGGGAAAAAAAATGTACGCCTCTTCCAAGGAAGACATGCACACATCCAATAAATTCTGTAATCTTGACCTATGCTCTAGTCCAAGAACATGATAGAGCACATCAGCAAAGTAAATACAAACAGCAATAAAACTACAGAACACATGAGAAAAAGTGTACATACCAAGGAGTTTAACCCCGAGGAGAAACAATACACTCTGTGTGTAAAAGTAGCTCACGCAAAGAGGCCGACCACCAACCATGTCTGTGGGGAGAGCAACAACGTCTGTTTCCTCTTCTGCTCTGTCAAACTGTGCTGTGACAAGTAAAAAAAACTAAGACAAGGGTGGAGAGTGGGGGAGGTTTCTAAAAAAGTAGCTGGGTCTCTTGTGACACAAGATCAAAAGTAGGCACAGGCTTAACGTGTAAAATGAAGTGACACTCTAAATGACTCCTGTTCAATCAGGTAAACTTTAAGGTGAGTCAAGATCTGAGGAAGGTGAAAGATAATTCAGCAGAGCAGGGGCCAGAACAAAGCACAACAGTAAATGATGAAAAACCACAGGTTCCAGCGAGAAAGGCTGTAGCCAGTTATTCAGAAGCAGAGTGTATGTAAGAAGCGTAGGTGTGAAACGTTGAATTGAAAAGATTTTTTTCCTTGTCCTGTAGGTGACCAGCAGAAAACAAGTTACAAAAGGGTGCAAGTGTTGTGATGAGCCAGGAGAGAAGTGTGGAAAAAACTTGAGGAAGTTGAACGTTAGATACATGGTAACATTCTGAGCAAGCTGCAAAGATGTGACGCAGGCACCCGACCAGGGAGGGCATTTCTGGAGTAGATACGGGAAGACAAGTTCCGTGATAAGTGCCTGGGCTGCTTCCACTTGAAGTGCAAGGGGCCAAATTTTCCCACTAGGTGGTGCAGACATCATCAGGAGGGAGAAGCGTCTGTTACCTAGTGTCACACACAGGTTTATTACTGTAAGACACAGGTAAGCTTTAAGGTAAGTATGGCAGCACAAAGTGCCACTGAATGAAACAGGAATAAAAATGAATGCAGCCGTATATAGTGAACTGGAACCAGCACCACATGAGAGCACCAAGTGGAACAGAAACCTGATCCATACACCTAGTTGCACTCACTAATTTAATGCCTCATCAAGTGATATTCTCCCTCACACTGAGTAAATAAATGTACACTACTTCTTTACTATTTCCTCTGCCGTGTGCTTTCACACTTAGATCTCTTATCAATATCAAGTGTGCAACCCTCTTAAAAAGGGAAGCGACCTAACCAGCAGCCAGATAAGGGCCATTTATGTAGCTGTTAAATGAAAGTGCCTCTGCAAAAGAGCATCTGCATGGATCTCAAGTAGGGTGAATAACATCCACAATCATCGGTCTCTTCTCACTACATGTCTCTTTAAATGTGTATGAAAGAATATCACCGAAGCATTATGCCTCTGCTAATATCTGATGTATGTCGTTAAAGTGTAGAGCAGCTACATCACACACTTCTGATAATCATTTGTTTTGACTTCAGTTGTTATACGTATGAAATACTTTAAGTTATAACTAGGTTTTAGACTTTAACATGACTATTATTGACAAACCCCCCTTTTACTACTGCAGAGTGTTGCAACAGAGGGCTGTGGTTTCATTGGCCTACAAAAAAAAGAAGGACGAACAATTACTCTAATGTTTCCGGAGAGGTGGTCTGTGCACTGCCGGCAACACAACTTTAAGCTGAAGCCTGTTCACAGATTAAACCTCCAAAGCGAAACAGATTGTTTGGATGCTGCTTGTCTAAAATTCAGATGTCTGTGACACTTCCTGATTACAGTTATGTTTCTTTTTACAATTTTCTCAGGATTTCCATGAGTATAGAAACCCTAAAATATACTATATATTGTCTGCGTGGGTTCGAACCCCACTCCTGGTAAAGAATTTAGGTGACCTGGTGGCTCAATAGGGAGATGATCAAAAGTAGGCACAGGCTCTAATGTGTGAAATGCAGATCTGTATGATCAGTTGTTCAGTTTAAAGAACTGAAGAGTCGGCTAATAAGGAAGATACTCAGGGTGAAACCCTGAAGTTTAACATTTGCTGAAATTTCTTTTGAAAGAAGAAGTGATCTGATGATGGCAAAATGATGTTGACCAGTGAGTCATAAAAAAAAAAAAACCGGGACACACCCTCCATATCCTTTAAAGGAACTCTAAAAACCAATCAAATGAGTTCAAAAGTTTACATTTATTCATTTCACATATCTACCAGTTTTTAAAAGTATATTGCAGTTCATTTCAATGTTGTTATTTATTATTTAAATGCACCAAATTAACAAAAGAATAATTTATAGGTAACATAGGTTTACAATGTTTCATAGTTAAGGACATTTAACATGCAATTAACTACACATCAGGCATGAACTCAGTAATAATACGCACTGAGCAGCCACCACATTACCACTGGTGGTATCAATATTTTATTACAAAATAAATACTAAGTACAAAATAAAAGTACTCCACTGAGAAACAATGTATTTTAAACAGTACTGAATGGGTTAGATATGGCAAAACATGTACAGTAAATAACTAAAAAAGGAAAAATATAAAGGGTAAAAGATCACTGTTAATAAAGGTGGAGGGGATTTTAACTATGTGGTTAATCAGTGATTAAGAGTTCCTGATATTTTTTAAATATATATAATTCATGTATTGAACCCACCCTGGGGTCCTGGTGGATCAATGAATAGAGCATTGGGTTGGGATGCAGAATGCTGCAGGAATGAATTCCACCCTGGTCCAGATCCCAGACCCAGATAAAATGGGAGGGTTGTGGCAGCAAGGGCATCTAGTGTCAAAACTCATGCTGAATTAACACACGGAACAAGTTCCGCTGTGCGACCCCTGAAGGGACAAGCTGAAAGCTGTTGCTCTTTTGATTCGTGAAAACCACCAGCTGGTGTTAATGTTGTGAGAGTTTGATGCATGTGACCACAGGAACCACTAGGCAGAGAGCAAATGAAAGGAAGCCATTACTATTACCATTTTATGTATTTTTAAAATGATTTTCAGTTCCTCTGTTGGTATAAATTGTTTAAATTTGACATAAATAAGATACAGAAAACTTGTTCATAAAAGCCATAACCCGTGGTGTCTGCTAGTTGAGTGGTTAAGATGGCACATGATGGAAACATCCTCAGTTGAGTCCTGTGGACCTTTGTTGCATGTCATAGCTCTCTCTCTTCCTGTGTCTTCATTCTGTCCTCTGTCAAATAAAGGCATAAAAACTTTTAGACAGTGTGATAATGCACAAAGTATATTTTCATGTTACAGTTCATAAAAAATTCCCCATAAATCTTCAGACTATAAACCATGGTCAGAAAGATGAGCCATCTGAACTGGCCTTCTGTCTTCCTGTTTAGAAACATCTCACTGTTGAACCAAGAAGCTTTTGATGACTGGTTGGGGACCCAGTTATGTCCTCCAGGTTGGTCCATAGTGTTACACCTGAGCTGAATACCACTAAAGGACTAAAGAGGGGGTTTGAGTAGCTGAGAAGTCGTTGGGATGCAACGATTGCATCTAGACCTAACAAAGGGGTTGTTTGGGATGGTATGGCCTCCTGGTGGATGTGTGAAGGCACCTGAACACAGTTTCAATTATTTGCTAATTACAAAATGTGTTTTTGCCATGTGATTAATTTTTAAAATGTGATTGATGGGAAAAATGTTTTTCTTTTTTAATTTTAAGATTCATTCCCAAAGGAGAAAAGTGTGAAAAAATGAACAAATACAATTTACAGCGTATACTGTAAATTTATATTGTTGTGTCAGCACATAACAAGGTAAGGAGACAATGAGGAGCGAGGGGGCTTGAATGTAGCACTCATTCTAAAAATTCAAGATTCACGGAATCACAGGTCACATTCTCTTGAAGGCAGATTTTAGTCACAGTACCTTCTTTAGCCTCTTCAGGTCCTCTCGCTGATTCATAGACACAACCATCACCTATTTATGATCAAAAGTCATAATGATAATAATGTTTGTCAGTGGACTATCATGTTGGCTGTCATGTTGTTTTGGCAGCTTTTTTTTCAAAACCAACTCATTTAAAAAAGTTAAAGGGTTTGATGGATGACTGACCCTGGAGAAGTGAGGAGTACACAGGCTGTTGAGTTTCATCCTTCTTTACTGTTTGAGTGCTCGATGTTTGGAGCCTGAGATGCAGTTAAACATTTTCTATTAGTATTAATTATTAAATATTACGACAAGGACATTGGTGCTGTTATGTGGGAGATGAAATAAGTGGCTCACTGACCTGTTACAACATTTATCTGTAAAAGACAAACATTGTTATATCAGATTTTCCTGTTGCACCTTAAACCAAAAGTCAGGTTCACAAATTCATGTTATTGGGCCAATATCAGACAAATACCCACCTTTGGACTTTGTGTAGTGAATCAGTGACCCTAGTAGGGCGGTAAATGGTAAAATTCCAATAATTCTCAACAAGACGAGATCTGACCATGACCCTGTAGTGATAAATAATAATAACTTTATGTTCATCTGTATTTATATATATGTCATATCTGAGGCGATGGTGCTTTTTAAATATATCACAAGCCATGTCAACAATCTGTAGTATTAATTCCACATGTTCTTCTTGTCAAAGCCATTATGTTATTAACTACCAATATAACTCAACATTTCACAGTTTTGGATGAACTTTTGCTATTTGTTACAAGTCTTGAACCTATAGTCTTGTCTGTAGTCTGTCTGTTTTAGTAAATTCATTAATTATACGTGAAGCAGAATTTTCCTGAACCTGTTCAGAACATAAAGAAAAATAAACCTTAGAGAATTAGACAAAAATGATTCATCAAAAATGTGCATAGACTTAATAAATATTCTTCAGTCATACTGAAGCTGCTGTACTAATTAAATTTTACTATGATTCATCATTTGAGGATATTTTCAATGACAGTTAAGTAAAACCATTTCTCTGTCAACCCACTGCCAGGAATTTAACATTATACCTAAAGTCACTGCTCTGCACATACCTGGTACAGATGTATCGTTGCTACACTTCACAGTTTTAGACGCAGAATTGTCACTGATTGAATTAAATACTGTGCAGGTAAATGTGGTTTCTCCGTCCTCTGGTCTGAGTTTGTACTGCAGCCTGGAGCCACTTAGGATTTGGTTCCTCACAGTCCAGTTGTAGCTGACATTGCTGTCAGAGGTTGATCTGCACTCCACCAAAACTCTACAGGATTTGTTTGAGGCGTCCCAGGTGGAATTTAAAGTCAGGACAGGCTCCTTAGTTATGGGCTCTGATGAAGCATTAGACAGAGAAAAGAAAAACAGCATGTGGTGGACAGTGTCATTTCATTTTGGACAGATTCTTGGTTTGGAGGGAAAAAGTGACAAAATTCTGAAACATGCTATTTATTCAATAAGCATTTGTGGCTTTGACAGCATTTACTTCACTACATACGACAAAACAGTTACATCTTACCATGAACTTCCAGAGTGATGACGACTGAATCTCTTTGCTTGTTATTGACAAATGAAATAAACATGAAATCACCCGAATCTTGAAGAGTCAGTTTCCTCAGTGTTAAACTCAAGTTTGTCTGGTTTACTGAAACTCTGTCTGTGAACCTATAATATTTAGTTCCAGATGATCCTATGTTTGCAACTGTATCATCTTTATATTTCCACTTTGCTGAATTGACATTATTAGCTGGTAAACATGACAGAAACTCCACTGTTTCTCCAACTTTTTTATTGATGGTACTTTGACAACTGGAAGCCTCCACATCTGAAACACAAGAGCAGAAAACAGAGTGAGCGTTACCTTTCTAAAATGTTATTGTTAAATTTCTTTTAAAAATTGTGCCAAATGACCAACAACAACAACATATAACCTAACTTCATATCATATCTCCAAGGTTTAGTATACAAAGTATAATGGAACATATTACCACACAAAACAGCTGATATCATAAGGATGTTAATAGCAATATACATGACATGATAGATTTAAAATGGCATCATTCGAACAACAGTAAGACATGAAATATGATGACATGCACTAAGATACAATGATGTCACAGGACACCAGTATAATAAAAAAATAAATATTTAAAGTATTTGATTCCTATCAACACCACCACAGGTTTTCCATTAGCTGTCATACTGACATCCCCCATGAACTTAACTAGTAATTTAAGCTACATGACCTAAGAATATACTGTGGAAAACTTCATGTCACGTGATTCATGTTTTGAATTTTCAGGTGTTTAATTCTGTGCTGACAAGAATTTTACAGAAATTACTTAGTGATAACAAATATACAATTTTCAGATACAATTATCTGTCGTGGCTGCAAATTGAACATCATCTATTCTTTAGCAGCTTACAGCATCTGTCATGATGACGGTTTAAAGCTGACCAGGTTCCCATGAACTAATTTCTACAGAGAGACAAGGACGCCTATAGATGCTGACCTCAGTAAGCAAGTTGCAGAAGAGTTTCCTTTAGTCAGAACCCTAACGTGCTGCTGCTACTGTAGTACTCAGGAAATACATGCTTTACCTGTTTAGCCTGTCCTGTAAACTGTAAACTGTCTTTAAGCCTTCACATCATTGGCTGTTCATTATGTATTTGTTAGCACCTAAATACTGACAGAGAATTGAAACACTGATGTCTTTGAACTTATAATATGTAATTAAAGGTAATTCTATGTCTGCAACTGTATCATATCATTTATATTTCCACTTTGCTGAGGTGACATCTTTAGCTGGTAAACATGACAGAAGCTCCACTGTGTCTCCAACTTTTTTATGGATGATACTTTGACAACTGGAAGCCTCCACATCTAAAACACATGAGCAGAAAACAGGGTAATGATCTTAAAAAACATTATTGTCAAATAGTTTATAATGGCAGGTGATACGTGAGAGAACAGCAGTTTTTTTAGTTGTTTGTTTTTGGTTGGGTATTAAATTAAATTACACCCCACCCTCAAGTAGTGGTTGTTCAAAAAAGTAGGTTAAATAAAAAATTTTCCAACACTTTGTTGTTGAGCTGACAACTTAAAATTAAATTTGGAACAAAATTTAGTCTTTGGTTTTAAGGTGCATTTGTTCATTAGTGCTTCTTCAATGCATTTATAGCTTTTAAGTGTTTAAGTGCAACTGCATTTCCAAAAAGAGTTTAGATTCGGTGTAATGTAAATAGTAACAGAATACAATAATTTACAAAAACACATATTACAACACCATGAGGCTGCGTAGTAAAAAAGTCCTGACGTTAAACTGACCTGCTGTGTACTGCGTTTTAGAGTAATGAGGTAATAAGTATGACCTGAAACCTGTATCACGGAAGAAAAACTTTAACAAAAGATGAAGCCTCACTTGCCTCTTCAGTGGTCAAATGCTTAGATTGTTATAAAAAGAGGAGGTCAACACAGTCACTAATATTTGTTGGATTTAATGTTATGTATGTTGTTGTCTTATTGCCATTTTCAATAAACATGTTTAAATGGTTTGCTAATTACTGCATTCTGTTTATATTTTACACATATTTAGTGGAAACAGGCTTATAAATTAAAACTACACAATGTACACATGATACACAGCCATCATCATAAGACTGTAGCCTTTAAAAACACCTTTTCAGCGTTTCAAGTAAAAAGCGTAGTTGAACAAAGGTTTACAGACCATGAAACAAGACCTGAAGCAGCAGCAGAGCCACGTACACAAGCAAACATCCACCAACCATCTCTGCGTGGACAGGAACAGTCTGTTTCCTCATCTAAAAATTGTGCTATGAGGTTAGAAAAAAAATAATGTGGTGGGTGGTGTGACAGTAAGTAGGATATGTGACACTTGTAAAAATACAGATTAACATCAGCAGCATCACTGTATTGCCTCCTTTCATGCACAGACCTACTGTAAGTTTTAAGTATGATTTAATTGAAAGGTCTTAGAAGCTGAGAGAAACATAAATTAATTTCCTATTTTCTGCGTCATACATCATGGATGTAAATATATTTTTCATCAGGTTTATTTTCACATTAAAGTGTCATTTTTTGAATTCAACAGGATGAACAGATTAGAACATTTAGGAAAATCTGCCTCAAACCACTGAAGTGTGATCCTATCACTTGCTGACACGTCTTTAAAGAAGAAAAGTGACATAAAAAAAATGACACTGCTGAGATCAGAAAACAGGAAGCTTAAAAGACACGCCTGACTTTATTTACAGTCTTCATGTTAAGAGCCATTTTGACATTTTAGAATGTTTGACAAACTCACAGATACTATTACTGCCACTACTACCAGAGGTGTTTTAAGATACAAACTTTACCCTTAATATAATATTATACACACACACACACACACACACACACACACACACACACACACACACACACACACACACACACACACACACACACACACACACACACACACATCTGAAAAAGTTCACATTTGACCATAGAACAACGTCAAAGTGCCACCAAGTGGTGGATATGTAAACATGCAGGCCTGTGAAAATTATGTCAGAAGCTTAAATGTACAAAACTGTGCACAAGATTAGGATTATTTATATATATGAACAGTATAGTGGTATTTTATTAGAAAAAATACCAAACTATGAAAAATACTCTGAAGTGTTTATCTGAAAAGTCACTGCTAATAGTGATTAGTGATAGTCATAAACATATGTGCCAAAGCTAAGCTTTTCTAGAAAAGGGAAATGAACATTTTATTTTATTTTACAGTATGTAGACTTTCGAACATTTGGGAAAAAACTGTTTTCACAAAAGCAGAACACCATGTAATTTATTCTCCCGTGTACTGAGGCCAAAAATGTTAACAGATATGAAGAGCACCTTCAATACGGTTGTTCCAAGCAGAAATGGCCACCACTATAAATGAGAAATAGAGATGAAAATGTGACATATTAAATTAATTAAATAAATTTTTTTAAAAGGCAACACTGAGTGCAGAGGATATTTTAATTTCTCAGTTAGAAAAAATTAAGAAAATGTAATGAACAATATTATTCTGTCTCTTTACATTGGTTTAACATGCGCTTACAATGAATAAATCTCATGTTTTACTTAACAAGATGGAGAATCTATAGCATCTATAAAGTATAAAATTCTTTCATCAATTATTTTACCCAAACTATCTCTTAAAAAGTATAGTTTTATTGCATGTGTAAGCAATGCTAATCATCAGTAGCTTAGACCAGAAAGGAAACATGTCATTTTGATACTGTTGGTCAGGATGATGTAGCTCAATTTTCACTTCCTCTTATAAAAATGTGCCACTATGATGTGATACATTTAAGCAGTGTTTAGACAGTGTGGAACAAGCTAACTTGCTATGATACAGTTTTTAAAATACTGGCAATTATGTTTATATAAATATTAAAGATAGCATGATCATTTTTAACTAGAAATGCAACATTAAACACAGTAGATAAACTGCTAATATTGTTTGTACGTGTAATGCAAAGTTGAGTCACATTATTCACATTAAACTGATCATCACATTCAGTCTTCTTGTCAATAACTGAGTAAGATGTGACTGTTGATCACCACTGTTTTCTTTAGTTAAAAGTCAAAGTCACTTAATAAAAGTCACTTAACCTCTTTAAAATGGAATAAAACATCTGAATCAGAAATAAATGAAGAACATTTCATCTACTGGTTTATATTCTATGTGTATAGACATAGCCCTCTAAGAGCTGTCCCTATTGGATGTATCCCATGCGCAGTCGTGAAGATTTTCTTTCCCTGTCTAATAATGACACGGGAGGGATAGACTGAGAGCGCACACAAATCAGGGCTAAGAGAAGTGCTGTTTTCAGTGAGAGGAACTTGATAGAGATTGGAGATATCGACTCGAGGAGTCGATTCCCACTAAGGCGTCAATGAACGCATCACGGGCCGGTGCCTTCTCACTCCTTTTAGAAAGCGTTTAATCAGAGGATGTGCAAAGAAAGAGCTCTCTCCAAATCCTTCATGACAGGATGTAAAGGCTGCAGCGTAGGTTTCAATTGTGGATGAGGTGAGATTTCTCTCCACTAAGAGCTGGAGGAAAGTCAGGGTTGGAGATAGAGGACATGATGTGGGATAAACACACATGATGGAAGGATGGCATGATCAGTTTGGCGGGTGGTGGCCTGGTCGCATGGAGACAGCGGAGTAGGCCCGCATCTGCCGAAGAATGTTGCTTTGGAAAGCAAGATGGAGGCTAGACTGGATTGTAGCTGTGGAACGGCAGGAACGCCTTGCTCCATCTCTCTGTGGACTCTGGTGAATGCATCTTGGCGGCATCCTCAGTTTCCCTGGATGCTGCCATGCCTCCAAAAAGGGCTGAGGCAAGGAGGTCGTCTTCCATGATGTAGCCAGTGCTGCAGGATGGACATATCTGAGACCCGCCAGTAGAACGTTGAGATGAACTCTTCATCTTCTTCTTTATAGTGACTGCTATATTTGATTTGTTTGTGGACCTGAGGGAGTGGGAAAGAAAATCTTCACACTGTGCACGTGCATGGGGATCAACCCAATAGCGACAGCTCTTAGAGGGTAAATTCTTCATGAATATAAAAGCCACAGCTTAGCTATTTATGAATGAATCACATATGAATCACATTAAATACATGAATCAGGATACATGAGGGTGAAATGGATCATGAGATTAAGAGGTGGATTGGTGCAGCATCAGCAGTAAAGCGGATGTTGTACTTAAAAATTGTGGTGAAGACGAAGCAAAGGCGCAAGGCGAAGCTCTCAATTTACCAATCAATCACTGTTCCAACCCTCCCCTATGGTCATGAGCTTTGGGTTATGACTGAAAGAATATGATCCCGAGCACAAGGTCTTTGCGTTAAAAGGAGTCAGTTGAGGTGGAGAATGCCTCCAGGGTTCCTCCCGCTGGAGGTCTTCCATGCACGCCCAGCTGGTAGGAAACCCTGTGGTCGACCCAGAACATGTTGGAGGGATTATATATCCCATCTGCCCTGGGAAACCTTGGAATCCTGCCAGAGGAGCTGAAAATCATTGCCGGGCTACAGGATGTCTGGAAAGCCTTGTTAAACCAGCTGCCTCCACGACCAATCTCATGATAAGCAAAAGATAATGAATGGATGATGTGTTCCCCTGCTTCTCCACTGACGTCTTGACATGACAAATGGACAGATCCTCCAACATTTTCAGTGTGCTGGGAAACTTCTCTGTTCAATTCTATGTGAATGTTAAATGCAGCTGTCACAGGCTGCAGGTGGATTTTCTGTGGCTCTAACTCTTATTTACACATGTGATGTTATAGAGCAAGAAGCTTCATGTTCATCTTACTTCTTGGCTCTTTTATTTTCTAGATACTGAGGCGTTGGTTCCAGTGAAACCACCAAATTATAAAGAAGAGGACAGACTCCAACCCAGTATGACACGTCAACATCCAGACAACTGTCCTTTCTCCAGACTGTAGGGACAAAGCTGACCACTCTTGTACCTTGTACCAGTCAGTACTCAAGTAAAAGTGCAATTATTGGCCTAAAAAATGTTCTCAAGTAAAAGTATTAAGCAGATTTCTCTATATTTTACTTAAAAATACAAAAGTAAAAGTACAGTGTATTTTAAACAGTACCGATTATGGTAATGATAGCAAAACATGTGCTTTAAGTCATTAAAAAATAAATATACATCAGTGTTTATGATTTGAATATATTTTAAAAAATATATAATATTTCATTAAAGGCACCAGGTGGCGTTAATGTGGTGACTGCTTGATGCATGTGACCACAGGAACCACTAGGCAGAGAGCAACTGAAAAGAATCCATAGCAAACCATGGGGCCCCACCAAGTGGCTAAAAGGTTAAACCTGCACATGTGAAAGCAAATACAATATATCAGTGTGGAAACAGATTTTAAATGAGGCTAGTCGAGAAGTGCTGATAACGTTCTCTGGGCTTCCAAACCAAACTGTATTTCACATACGGTTCTTTGATGTCATTTCTTTGGCATGAACAAACACCATAAAACAATCACTTAGGTAACCACCTAAATCTGAACATGGACATCCAGGCTTGTCTTGTTTTGTTGATGATTCACAGAGGAGCTGAAAATCATTGCTGGGGTAAAGGATGTCTGGAAAACCTTGCTAAACCTGCTTCCACCACGACCAATCTCATGATAAGCAAGCAAGTGCAATTATTGGCTTAAAAAATGTTCCAGTACAAGTACCACTTCAAACCAATTACTCAAGTAAAAGTATTAAGCAGATTTCTCTATATTTTACTTAAAAGTACAAAAGTAAAAGTAAAAGTATTTTAAACAGTACCGATTATGGTAATTATAGCAAAACATGTGCATGTGACTATGATACACTTTTCTTCATAGCTATGGAGCAGAATCACTATAAATGAGAAACAGAGATGGAAAATGTAACATAGTAAATTTATTAAATCAAATATTTTAAAAGGCAACACTGAGTGCAGAAGATATTTTAATTTCTCAGTTAGAAAAAAATAAGAACATTTAATTAACAATATTATTATGTCTCTTTACATTGGTTTAACATGCGCTTACAATGGATAAATCTCATGTTTTACTTAACAAGATGGAGAATCTATAGCATCTGTAAAGCAGAAAAATCTCTCTGGGCTTCCAAACCAAACTGTATTTAAACATATGGTTCTTTGATGTAATTTCTTTGGCATAAAGCATAAAACAGCATAAAACACCATAAAACAATCACTTGGGTAACCACCTGAATCTGAACATGGACATCCAGGCTTGTCTTGTTTTGTTGACGATTCACTTGTTTTTTAACCTTTAAAGCAACATGACCATTATCATATTATGTTTTTAATAGCTTGTATATATTTAATATATTTAAATTATTTTCAGTTCCTCTGTTTGTATAAAATGTTTAAATTTGACATAAATAAGATACAGAAAACTTGTTCATAAAAGCCATAACCCGTGGTGTCTGCTAGTTGAGTGGTTAAGATGGCACATGATGGAAACATCCTCAGTTGAGTCCTGTGGACCTTTGTTGCATGTCATAGCTCTCTCTCTTCCTGTGTCTTCATTCTGTCCTCTGTCAAATAAAGGCATAAAAACATTTAGACAGTGTGATAATGCACAAAGTATATTTTCATGTTACAGTTCATAAAAAATTCCCCATAAATCTTCAGACTATAAACCATGGTCAGAAAGATGAGCCATCTGAACTGGCCTTCTGTCTTCCTGTTTAGAAACATCTCACTGTTGAACCAAGAAGCTTTTGATGACTGGTTGGGGACCCAGTTATGTCCTCCAGGTTGGTCCATAGTGTTACACCTGAGCTGAATACCACTAAAGGACTAAAGAGGGGGTTTGAGTAGCTGAGGAGTCGTTGGGATGTAACGATTGCATCTAGACCTAACAAAGGGGTTGTTTGGGATGGTATGGCCTCCTGGTGGATGTGTGAAGGCACCTGATTACAGTTTGTAATGTTACACACTAGGGTCTGAACATTTGTGTAAAACAGAGATTACAATTTTTGAAGTTTCAATTATTTTCTAATTACAAAATGTGTTTTTGCCATGTGATTAATTTTTAAAATGTGTAGATTGATGGGAAAAATGTTTTTCTTTTTTAATTTTAAGATTCATTCCCAAAGGAGAAAAGTGTGAAAAAAATGAACAAATACAATTTACAGCGTATACTGTACATTTATATTGTTGTGTCAGCACATAACAAGGAAAGGAGACAATGAGGAGAGAGGGGGCTTGAATGTAGCACTCATTCTAAAAATTCAAGATTCACGGAATCACAGGTCACATTCTCTTGAAGGCAGATTTTAGTCAAAGTACCTTCTTTAGCCTCTTCAGGTCCTCTCGCTGATTCATAGACACAACCATCACCTATTTATGATCAAAAGTCATAATGATAATAATGTTTGTCAGTGGACTATCATGTTGGCTGTCATGTTGTTTTGGCAGCTTTTTTTTCAAAACCAACTCATTTAAAAAAGTTAAAGGGTTTGATGGATGACTGACCCTGGAGAAGTGAGGAGTACACAGGCTGTTGAGTTTCATCCTTCTTGACTGTTTGAGTGCTCGATGTTTGGAGCCTGAGATGTAGTTAAACATTTTATACTAGTATTAATTATTAAATATTACGACAAGCACATTGCTTCTGTTATGTGGGAGATGAAATAAGTGGCTCACTGACCTGTTACAACATTTATCTGTAAAAGACAAACATTGTTATATCAGATTTTCCTGTTGCACCTTAAACCAAAAGTCAGGTTCATAAATTCATGTTATTGGGCCAATATCAGACAAATACCCACCTTTGGACTTTGTGTAGTGAATCAGTGACCCTAGTAGGGCGGTAAATGGTAAAATTCCAATAATTCTCAACAAGAAGAGATCTGACCTTGACCCTGTAGCGATAAATATTAATAACTTTAAGTTCATCTGTATTTATATCTATGTCATATCTGAGGCGATGGTGCTGTTTAAAAATATATCACAAGCCATATCAACAATCTGTAGTATTAATTCCACACAATCTTCTTGTCAAAGCCCTATGTCATTTCGTATTAACTACCAATAAAACTTAACACTTCACAGTTTTGGATCTTGTTTTGGAACTTGTGCTATTTGTTACAAGTCTTGAACCTATAGTCTTGTCTGTAGTCTGTCTGAATAAGTCAATGACAGCAATGTAACATAACATGATGAACATACTGTGTTCTGTGGATGTATTTAACGATCAAAAAGACTAAGTAGCTCAGCATTTCATCAGCATTTTAAAGAGAACAGATTGCTGTCTCTTTATTCTTTTTGCATTAAAATACCAATGTTGTTATTTAATTTCGTCAGTAAAGGAAAATTTACATGTGCACACAAAGTCTCTCCATATTCCTTTTCATGTTATATTCAGTTCATTACATTGCATTTTGGAATGATTTATTTCTATTTAGTAACTTTATTAATTATACCTAAAGCAGAATTTTCCTGAACCTGTTTAGAACATAAAGAAAAATTAACCTTAGAGAATTAGACAAAAATGATTCATCAAAAATGTGCATAGACTTAATAAATATTCTTCAGTCATATTGAAGCTGCTGTACTAATTAAATTGTACTATGACTCATCATTTGAGGATATTTTCAATGACAGTTAAGTAAAACCATTTCTCTGTCAACACACTGCCAGGAATTTAACATTATACCTAAAGTCACTGCTCTGCACATACCTGGTACAGATGTATCGTTGCTACACTTCACAGTTGTAGACGCAGACTTGTCACTGATTGAATGAAATACTGTGCAGGTAAATATGGTTTCTCCGTCCTCTGGTCTGAGTTTGTACTGCAGCCTGGAGCCACTTAGGGTTTGGTTCCTCACAGTCCAGTTGTAGCTGACATTGCTGTCAGAGGTTGATCTGCACTCCACCAAAACTGTACAGGATTTGTTTGAGGCGTCCCAGGTGGAATTTAAAGTCAGGACAGGCTCCTTAGTTATGGGCTCTGATGAAGCATTAGACAGAGAAAAGAAAAACAGCATGTGGTGGACAGTGTCATTTCATTTTGGACAGATTCTTGGTTTGGAGCGCAAAAGTCACTAAATTCTGAAACATGCTATTTATTCAACAAGAATTTGTGGCTTTTACAGCATTTACTTCACTACATACGACAAAACAGTTACATCTTACCATGAACTTCCAGAGTGATGACGACTGAATCTCTTTGCTTGTTATTGACAAATGAAATAAACATGAAATCACCCGAATCTTGAAGAGTCAGTTTCCTCAGTGTCAAACTCAAGTTTGTCTGGTTTACTGAAACTCTGTCTGTGAACCTATAATATTTAGTTCCAGATGATCCTATGTTTGCAACTGTATCATCTTTATATTTCCACTTTGCTGAGGTGACGTCTTTAGCTGGTAAACATGATGGAAGCTCCACTGTGTCTCCAACTTTTTTATGGATGATACTTTGACACCTGGAAGCTTCCACATCTGAAACACAAGAGCAGAAAACAGGGTAATGATCTTAAAAAACATTAGTGTCAAATAGTTTATAATGGCAGGTGATATGTGAGAGAACAGTAGTTTTTTTAGTTGTTTGTTTTTGTTTTTGGTTGGGTATTATATTAAATTACACCCCAGCCTCGAGTGGTGGTTGTTCAAAAAAGTAGGTTAAATAAAACATTTTCCAACACTTTGTCTTTAAGCTGACAACTTAAAATTAAATTTGGAACAAAATCTAGTCTTTGGTTTTAATGTGCCTTATTTCATTAGTGCTTCTTCAATGCATTTATAGCTTTTAAATGCAACTGCATTTCCGAAGAGTTTAGATTCAGTGTGAAATGTAAATAGTAACAGAATACAATAATTTACAAAAACACATATTACAACACCATGAGGCTGCGTAGTAAAAAAGTCCTGACGTTAAACTGACCTGCTGTGTACTGCGTTTTAGAGTAATGAGGTAATAAGTATGACCTGAAACCTGTATCACGGAAGAAAAACTTTAACAAAAGATGAAGCCTCACTTGCCTCTTCAGTGGTCAAATGCTTAGATTGTTATAAAAAGAGGAGGTCAACACAGTCACTAATATTTGTTGGATTTAATGTTATGTATGTTGTTGTCTTATTGCCATTTTCAATAAACATGTTGAAATGGTTTGCTAATTACTGCATTATGTTTAAATTTTACACAAATTTAGTGGAAACAGGCTTATGGTAAATGTTCTGCACTTGTATAGCGCTTTTCTACCTATTGGCACTCAAAGCACTTTGCAGTGCTTCTTATTCACTCATTCACACACCAATGGGGGTGCTGCTATGCAGCTGGCCAACACTCACCGGGAGCAACTAAGGTTGGGTTCAGTGTCTTGCTCAAGGACACTTTGACATGTGACCAGAGGAGCCAGGGATTGAACCAACAACTGTGAGATTGGTAGATAACCGCGCTACCTTCCTGCGCCACAGTCGCCCACAATAAAAACTACACAATGTACACATGATACACAACCATCATCATAAGACTGTAGCCTTTAAAAACACCTTTTCAGCGTTTCAAGTAAAAAGCGTAGTTGAACAAAGGTTTACAGACCATGAAACAAGACCTGAAGCAGCAGCAGAGCCACGTACACAAGCAAACATCCACCAACCATCTCTGCGTGGACAGGAACAGTCTGTTTCCTCATCTAAAAATTGTGCTATGAGGTTAGAAAAAAAATAATGTGGTGGGTGGTGTGACAGTAAGTAGGATATGTGACACTTGTAAAAATACAGATTAACATCAGCAGCATCACTGTATTGCCTCCTTTCATGCACAGACCTACTGTAAGTTTTAAGTATGATTTAATTGAAAGGTCTTAGAAGCTGAGAGAAACATAAATTAATTTCCTATTTTCTGCGTCATACATCATGGATGTAAATATATTTTTCATCAGGTTTATTTTCACATTAAAGTGTCATTTTTTGAATTCAACAGGATGAACAGATTAGAACATTTAGGAAAATCTGCCTCAAACCACTGAAGTGTGATCCTATCACTTGCTGACACGTCTTTAAAGAAGAAAAGTGACATAAAAAAAATGACACTGCTGAGATCAGAAAACAGGAAGCTTAAAAGACACGCCTGACTTTATTTACAGTCTTCATGTTAAGAGCCATTTTGACATTTTAGAATGTTTGACAAACTCACAGATACTATTACTGCCACTACTACCAGAGGTGTTTTAAGATACAAACTTTACCCTTAATATAATATTATACACACACACACACACACACACACACACACACACACACACACACACACACACACACACACACACACACACACACACACACACACACACATCTGAAAAAGTTCACATTTGACCATAGAACAACGTCAAAGTGCCACCAAGTGGTGGATATGTAAACATGCAGGCCTGTGAAAATTATGTCAGAAGCTTAAATGTACAAAACTGTGCACAAAATTAGGATTATTTATATATATGAACAGTATAGTGGTATTTTATTAGAAAAAATACCAAACTATGAAAAATACTCTGAAGTGTTTATCTGAAAAGTCACTGCTAATAGTGATTAGTGATAGTCATAAACATATGTGCCAAAGCTAAGCTTTTCTAGAAAAGGGAAATGAACATTTTATTTTATTTTACAGTATGTAGACTTTCGAACATTTGGGAAAAAACTGTTTTCACAAAAGCAGAACACCATGTAATTTATTCTCCCGTGTACTGAGGCCAAAAATGTTAACAGATATGAAGAGCACCTTCAATACGGTTGTTCCAAGCAGAAATGGCCACCACTATAAATGAGAAATAGAGATGAAAATGTGACATATTAAATTAATTAAATCAATTTTTTTAAAAGGCAACACTGAGTGCAGAGGATATTTTAATTTCTCAGTTAGAAAAAATTAAGAAAATGTAATGAACAATATTATTCTGTCTCTTTACATTGGTTTAACATGCGCTTACAATGAATAAATCTCATGTTTTACTTAACAAGATGGAGAATCTATAGCATCTATAAAGTATAAAATTCTTTCATCAATTATTTTACCCAAACTATCTCTTAAAAAGTATAGTTTTATTGCATGTGTAAGCAATGCTAATCATCAGTAGCTTAGACCAGAAAGGAAACATGTCATTTTGATACTGTTGGTCAGGATGATGTAGCTCAATTTTCACTTCCTCTTATAAAAATGTGCCACTATGATGTGATACATTTAAGCAGTGTTTAGACAGTGTGGAACAAGCTAACTTGCTATGATACAGTTTTTAAAATACTGGCAATTATGTTTATATAAATATTAAAGATAGCATGATCATTTTTAACTAGAAATGCAACATTAAACACAGTAGATAAACTGCTAATATTGTTTGTACGTGTAATGCAAAGTTGAGTCACATTATTCACATTAAACTGATCATCACATTCAGTCTTCTTGTCAATAACTGAGTAAGATGTGACTGTTGATCACCACTGTTTTCTTTAGTTAAAAGTCAAAGTCACTTAATAAAAGTCACTTAACCTCTTTAAAATGGAATAAAACATCTGAATCAGAAATAAATGAAAAACATTTCATCTACTGGTTTATATTCTATGTGTATAGACATAGCCCTCTAAGAGCTGTCCCTATTGGATGTATCCCATGCGCAGTCGTGAAGATTTTCTTTCCCTGTCTAATAATGACACGGGAGGGATAGACTGAGAGCGCACACAAATCAGGGCTAAGAGAAGTGCTGTTTTCAGTGAGAGGAACTTGATAGAGATTGGAGATATCGACTCGAGGAGTCGATTCCCACTAAGGCGTCAATGAACGCATCACGGGCCGGTGCCTTCTCACTCCTTTTAGAAAGCGTTTAATCAGAGGATGTGCAAAGAAAGAGCTCTCTCCAAATCCTTCATGACAGGATGTAATGGCTGCAGCGTAGGTTTCAATTGTGGATGAGGTGAGATTTCTCTCCACTAAGAGCTGGAGGAAAGTCAGGGTTGGAGATAGAGGACATGATGTGGGATAAACACACATGATGGAAGGATGGCATGATCAGTTTGGCGGGTGGTGGCCTGGTCGCATGGAGACAGCGGAGTAGGCCCGCATCTGCCGAAGAATGTTGCTTTGGAAAGCAAGATGGAGGCTAGACTGGATTGTAGCTGTGGAACGGCAGGAACGCCTTGCTCCATCTCTCTGTGGACTCTGGTGAATGCATCTTGGCGGCATCCTCAGTTTCCCTGGATGCTGCCATGCCTCCAAAAAGGGCTGAGGCAAGGAGGTCGTCTTCCATGATGTAGCCAGTGCTGCAGGATGGACATATCTGAGACCCGCCAGTAGAACGTTGAGATGAACTCTTCATCTTCTTCTTTATAGTGACTGCTATATTTGATTTGTTTGTGGACCTGAGGGAGTGGGAAAGAAAATCTTCACACTGTGCACGTGCATGGGGATCAACCCAATAGCGACAGCTCTTAGAGGGTAAATTCTTCATGAATATAAAAGCCACAGCTTAGCTATTTATGAATGAATCACATATGAATCACATTAAATACATGAATCAGGATACATGAGGGTGAAATGGATCATGAGATTAAGAGGTGGATTGGTGCAGCATCAGCAGTAAAGCGGATGTTGTACTTAAAAATTGTGGTGAAGACGAAGCAAAGGCGCAAGGCGAAGCTCTCAATTTACCAATCAATCACTGTTCCAACCCTCCCCTATGGTCATGAGCTTTGGGTTATGACTGAAAGAATATGATCCCGAGCACAAGGTCTTTGCGTTAAAAGGAGTCAGTTGAGGTGGAGAATGCCTCCAGGGTTCCTCCCGCTGGAGGTCTTCCATGCACGCCCAGCTGGTAGGAAACCCTGTGGTCGACCCAGAACATGTTGGAGGGATTATATATCCCATCTGCCCTGGGAAACCTTGGAATCCTGCCAGAGGAGCTGAAAATCATTGCCGGGCTACAGGATGTCTGGAAAGCCTTGTTAAACCAGCTGCCTCCACGACCAATCTCATGATAAGCAAAAGATAATGAATGGATGATGTGTTCCCCTGCTTCTCCACTGACGTCTTGACATGACAAATGGACAGATCCTCCAACATTTTCAGTGTGCTGGGAAACTTCTCTGTTCAATTCTATGTGAATGTTAAATGCAGCTGTCACAGGCAGCAGGTGGATTTTCTGTGGCTCTAACTCTTATTTACACATGTGATGTTATAGAGCAAGAAGCTTCATGTTCATCTTACTTCTTGGCTCTTTTATTTTCTAGATACTGAGGCGTTGGTTCCAGTGAAACCACCAAATTATAAAGAAGAGGACAGACTCCAACCCAGTATGACACGTCAACATCCAGACAACTGTCCTTTCTCCAGACTGTAGGGACAAAGCTGACCACTCTTGTACCTTGTACCAGTCAGTACTCAAGTAAAAGTGCAATTATTGGCCTAAAAAATGTTCTCAAGTAAAAGTATTAAGCAGATTTCTCTATATTTTACTTAAAAATACAAAAGTAAAAGTACAGTGTATTTTAAACAGTACCGATTATGGTAATGATAGCAAAACATGTGCTTTAAGTCATTAAAAAATAAATATACATCAGTGTTTATGATTTGAATATATTTTAAAAAATATATAATATTTCATTAAAGGCACCAGGTGGCGTTAATGTGGTGACTGCTTGATGCATGTGACCACAGGAACCACTAGGCAGAGAGCAACTGAAAAGAATCCATAGCAAACCATGGGGCCCCACCAAGTGGCTAAAAGGTTAAACCTGCACATGTGAAAGCAAATACAATATATCAGTGTGGAAACAGATTTTAAATGAGGCTAGTCGAGAAGTGCTGATAACGTTCTCTGGGCTTCCAAACCAAACTGTATTTCACATACGGTTCTTTGATGTCATTTCTTTGGCATGAACAAACACCATAAAACAATCACTTAGGTAACCACCTAAATCTGAACATGGACATCCAGGCTTGTCTTGTTTTGTTGATGATTCACAGAGGAGCTGAAAATCATTGCTGGGGTAAAGGATGTCTGGAAAACCTTGCTAAACCTGCTTCCACCACGACCAATCTCATGATAAGCAAGCAAGTGCAATTATTGGCCTAAAAAATGTTCCAGTACAAGTACCACTTCAAACCAATTACTCAAGTAAAAGTATTAAGCAGATTTCTCTATATTTTACTTAAAAGTACAAAAGTAAAAGTAAAAGTATTTTAAACAGTACCGATTATGGTAATTATAGCAAAACATGTGCATGTGACTATGATACACTTTTCTTCATAGCTATGGAGCAGAATCACTATAAATGAGAAACAGAGATGGAAAATGTAACATAGTAAATTTATTAAATCAAATATTTTAAAAGGCAACACTGAGTGCAGAAGATATTTTAATTTCTCAGTTAGAAAAAAATAAGAACATTTAATTAACAATATTATTATGTCTCTTTACATTGGTTTAACATGCGCTTACAATGGATAAATCTCATGTTTTACTTAACAAGATGGAGAATCTATAGCATCTGTAAAGCAGAAAAATCTCTCTGGGCTTCCAAACCAAACTGTATTTAAACATATGGTTCTTTGATGTAATTTCTTTGGCATAAAGCATAAAACAGCATAAAACACCATAAAACAATCACTTGGGTAACCACCTGAATCTGAACATGGACATCCAGGCTTGTCTTGTTTTGTTGACGATTCACTTGTTTTTTAACCTTTAAAGCAACATGACCATTATCATATTATGTTTTTAATAGCTTGTATATATTTAATATATTTAAATTATTTTCAGTTCCTCTGTTTGTATAAAATGTTTAAATTTGACATAAATAAGATACAGAAAACTTGTTCATAAAAGCCATAACCCGTGGTGTCTGCTAGTTGAGTGGTTAAGATGGCACATGATGGAAACATCCTCAGTTGAGTCCTGTGGACCTTTGTTGCATGTCATAGCTCTCTCTCTTCCTGTGTCTTCATTCTGTCCTCTGTCAAATAAAGGCATAAAAACATTTAGACAGTGTGATAATGCACAAAGTATATTTTCATGTTACAGTTCATAAAAAATTCCCCATAAATCTTCAGACTATAAACCATGGTCAGAAAGATGAGCCATCTGAACTGGCCTTCTGTCTTCCTGTTTAGAAACATCTCACTGTTGAACCAAGAAGCTTTTGATGACTGGTTGGGGACCCAGTTATGTCCTCCAGGTTGGTCCATAGTGTTACACCTGAGCTGAATACCACTAAAGGACTAAAGAGGGGGTTTGAGTAGCTGAGGAGTCGTTGGGATGTAACGATTGCATCTAGACCTAACAAAGGGGTTGTTTGGGATGGTATGGCCTCCTGGTGGATGTGTGAAGGCACCTGATTACAGTTTGTAATGTTACACACTAGGGTCTGAACATTTGTGTAAAACAGAGATTACAATTTTTGAAGTTTCAATTATTTTCTAATTACAAAATGTGTTTTTGCCATGTGATTAATTTTTAAAATGTGTAGATTGATGGGAAAAATGTTTTTCTTTTTTAATTTTAAGATTCATTCCCAAAGGAGAAAAGTGTGAAAAAAATGAACAAATACAATTTACAGCGTATACTGTACATTTATATTGTTGTGTCAGCACATAACAAGGAAAGGAGACAATGAGGAGAGAGGGGGCTTGAATGTAGCACTCATTCTAAAAATTCAAGATTCACGGAATCACAGGTCACATTCTCTTGAAGGCAGATTTTAGTCAAAGTACCTTCTTTAGCCTCTTCAGGTCCTCTCGCTGATTCATAGACACAACCATCACCTATTTATGATCAAAAGTCATAATGATAATAATGTTTGTCAGTGGACTATCATGTTGGCTGTCATGTTGTTTTGGCAGCTTTTTTTTCAAAACCAACTCATTTAAAAAAGTTAAAGGGTTTGATGGATGACTGACCCTGGAGAAGTGAGGAGTACACAGGCTGTTGAGTTTCATCCTTCTTGACTGTTTGAGTGCTCGATGTTTGGAGCCTGAGATGTAGTTAAACATTTTCTATTAGTATTAATTATTAAATATTACGACAAGCACATTGCTTCTGTTATGTGGGAGATGAAATAAGTGGCTCACTGACCTGTTACAACATTTATCTGTAAAAGACAAACATTGTTATATCAGATTTTCCTGTTGCACCTTAAACCAAAAGTCAGGTTCATAAATTCATGTTATTGGGCCAATATCAGACAAATACCCACCTTTGGACTTTGTGTAGTGAATCAGTGACCCTAGTAGGGCGGTAAATGGTAAAATTCCAATAATTCCCAACAAGACGAGCTCTGACCTTGACCCTGTAGTGATAAATAATAATAACTTTATGTTCATCTGTATTTATATATGTCATATCTGAGGCGATGGTGCTGTTTAAATATATCACAAGCCATATCAACAACCTGTAGTATTAATTCCACACGATATTCCTATCAAAGCCCAATGTCATTATGTTATTAACTACCAATAAAACCCAACACTTCACAGTTTTGGATGAACTTTTGCTATTTGTTACAAGTCTTGAAACTATAGTCTTGTCTGTTCAGACAGACGTCTGAATAAGTCAATGACAGCAATGTAACATAACATGATGAACATACTGTGTTCTGTCGATATATTTAACAATCAAAAAGACTAAGTAGCTCAGCATTTCATCAGCATTTTAAAGAGAACAGATTGCTGTTTCTGTATTATTTTTGCATTATAATACCAATGTTGTTATTTAACGTTCATCTGTATTTCATTGACATATAAAATTAATTAAATCAAATATTTTAAAAGGCAACACTAGAGTGGAGAGGATATTTTAATTTATCAGTTAGAAAAAATTAAGAAAATGTAATGATAAATATTATTCTATCTCTTCACATTGGTTTAAAATGTGCTTACAATGAATAAATCTCATGTTTTACTTAACAAGAATCTATAGCATCTGTAAAGTAGACAATTCTTTCATCAGTTATTTTACCCAAACTATCGGCTATGTTCTTTCGTATAATACTGAACTCCAAGTTCAAGATGGGTCAGGTGGGCACCTTCCATTGCAGCCAGTGGTGTGTGAATAAGAAGCAACATTAAAAAGCACTTTGGATAGATGTGCTACATAAGCAGGAGAAGCAGTCTCCTTTATAAACACTTCCTGAGTTCCATGAAGACTGATCTTCTGAGTTAAGGTTAGAGTTGATCTGCTGGCCTTCATCTGTGCACTGAGACTGGGGGGTCTGGAATATAAGGGGATCTGAATACATTTAATGAGAAACATTAAAAGTAGGGTAATACTGTACAAGGTGACTTTATTGTCAGTTCTAATTGAAATATGTTGCACATTGGTTACTCAAATCTAACCCCAGTTTCTATGTGTATAGACGTAGCCCGTATTCCAAGTGCATTCGTGAAGATTTTCTTTCCCTGTCTAATAATGATTCGGGAGGGAGAGACTGAGAGCGCACACAAATCAGGGCTAAGAGAAGTGCTGTTTTCAGTGAGAGGAACTTGATAGAGATCGGAGATATCGACTAGAAGAGAGGATTCCTGAGAGCAGGGGTAATTCCCACTGAGGCGTCAATGAACGCATCACAGGCCGGTGCCTTCTCACCCCTTTTAGAAAGCGTTTAATCAGAGGATGTGCAAAGAAAGAGCTCTCTCCAAATCCTTCATGACAGGATGAAATGGCTGCAGCGTGGGTTTCAATTGTGGATGAGGTGAGATTTATTTCCACTAAGAGCTTGAGGAAAGTCAGGGTTTGAGATAGAGGACATGATGGACATGCTATCCTTTTCATGATAAACATGAAAAGGATGGCATGATCAGTTTGGCGGGTGGTGGCCTGGTTGCATGGAGACAGCAGAGTAGGCCAGCATCTGCCGAAGAATGTTGCTTTGGAAAGCAAGATGGAGGCAGGGGAATTGACTTGATTGATCCCGAGCACAAGCTCTTTGCGTTAAAAGGAGTCAGTTGAGGTGGAGAATGCCTCCAGGGTTCCTCCCGCTGGAGGTCTTCCATGCACGCCCAGCTAGTAGGAAACCCTGTGGTCGACCCAGAACATGTTGGAGGGATTATAAATCCCATCTGCCCTGGGAAACCTTAAAATCCTGCCAGAGGAGCTGAAAATCATTGCCGGGCTACAGGATGTCAGGAAGGCCTTGTTAAACCTGCTGCCACCACGACCAATCTCATGATAAGCAAAAGATAATGAATGAATGATGTGTTCCCCTGCTTCTCCACATTGTGCTACATGTATTCTCGGTTTCAATCTCAACACACACTCACACAGAAACACACGGACCACCCCTACCTCCCCTCCCCTACCAAAGCTCATGTTTTCCTTATTTCCTACACTCCTCCTGTTTCCTTCCCTCCTTCCCACTGCTCCCTATGCATCAGTATATACTTCAAATACACACTTAGGCCGACAAAACATCCCATGATTTAAATTAAGTTTTCTTAGTTACCACCAGCCATACAGTCAGTAAAACTAATATCGTGGAATGTGCGTGGCTTCAGATTTATTTATTATTATTATAAATGCATTAATGCATCAAATCATAATCTATTTTGACTCAACAAACATCATTATCGCTGGAGACTAATACTGTCATAAACACCTAAACTGATTGATCAAACAGTTCTAACAACAAAAGAAATTGCCACTCTACAGAAATAATTAAACAATATATGAATTACAATGGACTCAACGACGGCTGGAGACTGAATAATCCCATATCTTGAGAATATATTTACTTTCCCCCTCGACGTCAGACATTCTCTCAAATAGATTTTTTTCCTTATCAGTAACTCACTCACCCAACATGTAACTGAAACCCTGAACCACCCAATCACACACCCATCTCCCTTACACTAAACATTCAAACCCATATTAAAGCATCCACACGATGGCGTTTCAACACATCACTACTCCAAGACACTGAATTTGATAATCTCGCAAAGAGAGAATGGGCCTCCTTTCTGGAGATGGACGACTCTCTGGATGCCAAACCATCAGTACTATGGGAAACAAAGGCAAAGGCAAAGGAAACAGGCACTTATAAAAAAAAAGAGAACAAGATGTGAAAAACAAACTATAACAAAATTTAAAGAACTAACAAACTCACACTCCAATAATCCAAGCGAACAAACACAAAATGAATTAAACTATCATAAACTGCTATATGACAGTATTCTACACAGAAAAACCCAAGCACACATACTTCAGTTTCAATATAGCAACAAAACAGATAAAGATTAAGCAAATCAACTCAAAAGTAAAAAAGAAAAAGCTATCAGAAGAAAATTATGCTGGAAACTTATATGTACTAAATTGTGCACAAGAAAATTATTAATTAACATTTTCTGTTATTAAGATTATCTCTATGTATGAATCATACAGTGTAGTGATATTTTTCAAACAATTCCAGCAAATTATTAAAATATCTTGAAATGTTTATCTCAAAGGTCACTTCTGCAATCAACATACATCCCAAAGCTGGGCTTCTTAAGAAAAGGAAACTTAACATTTTGATTTACACCTTACGTTTTACACTACATGTCATACAAATACTGATATAACAAACTCACACATGTTATAATCAGCTTACGTTCAACATTTTTCCCAACAAGCAATGATTCTGCCTTGTAATAATACAGTTATGAAAATAAAATATTCACACTGATTTCATAAAACAACATGAAATTCAAAATGTACATTATTATAACTATTTGATTTTAAAACTACACTTTAAGCATTTTATTAAATTTGACAACATATATTAAAGGAATCTTATTGTAATAATATAAGTAATATATGAATACAAATAAAAGGTGATATTAAAATGATGTTTGGCTGCAAGCAGCACAGGAGACACAGATTTATGGATGCCACAGTAATGCTAATGCTCACTTACAGTTTGCAGCACTTAAACTACGCTGCCACCAAACTGCTCATCTTCCATTTTATTGGAAGGGAAAACCACCAAGAAACTAAGCAAACATTAGTGCAATAGCCAGTATGATCTGCTCCATTATTCAAGTTCTGGAGGTCTGGAGGCTGGAGTACTTGTGTTCAACTCCAAATCCAAATAGGTTGAATTCCACACTGCCAGCAGGTGTAAATGTAAGTGTGAATAGTTGTCACGAGAATTAGTTTTGTCATTCAGGCTGGTTTCTATTCTCTTGTTTTGCTGCTCATATCTCTCTTTATAGATCAAGAAAAAATGACCACAAATAGAAAAAATGAAGCTGCTTACACTTACACTAAACAATCAATAAAAATACACTGAAATTTGAGACACGAATACTGACAATAAGTTGGACATTTTCCCTTATTGTTACATGAATCTCTACTGTATAAAAATCATATTGTAATATACTTCATTAAAAGTTAAATAACATACAAATTAGTGGTTTATAACTTTACCTCAGCTCATTTTTGATTCACATTATGGTACTCTGTGCTTTCATCTGGACCATCTCGAGTTCCTGTTTAAAAAAAGGAATTAGAGTTCATACAAACTACAGCATATAGATACCAATTTGTATTTGTATACTGCTGTATTCATCATGGTTTTGGCTCTAATTAATGGAAACCTAAATATACAGCATCCACTTTCTGTTCAATTGCAGATGGCAGTTTGTGTTTGGTCTTTTACTGTCACACCACCCTTAACATCATATACCGTTTGTGGCTGAGCTGTGGAAAACCTTACTTGCAGGATGTTTTAGCAGCAGATTAACATTAGTGGTTTTCAAATGATCACATACACAGCTGTGATATTTGGATGTCCACATACTTTAGTTAGAATGTTCACAAATTTGAATTTTTGTTTCATATTTTACTCATCATTTTTGACCTTTGAGGTGAGTCTGAAGTTTAAACATTTCTGTAATCTTCAAAAATTTAAATTAGGAAGTTTGTAACGAATTACACAGTTAAATTTGTAGTTTATTGTATAAATCCAAGTTTAAACTTAACTATTTCCAGAGTTTTCCCAATTGACGATTGTTTCATAGACAGAAAGGTCACCTGTAGGTCAGTGAAAATAAAGACAATTAGACAAATCAGGCACCTTACATCTTAACAGCACTGTAAACATATTCAAGTATTTGTTTGAGTTAAACATGCAGCACATGCTACACTGTCAAAAATTATTGGGAATATGTTAAAGTAGGAACAGCTTTAAAAGCATTCACAATTAGATGGAAGACTAACGGTGGAGAAGAGAAGAGTACACTTGCTGTTGATGTTCATCCTGGCTGACCGTTTGGCCCTCAGCAGACATGTGATCAGTTCTGGATGAATCAGACTGGATGAACCTGGGAAATTTAGTAAAAATCTGTAGTTTATGCTCAAATTAGTAAATTGTATTGCAGAAAAACTAAAGAGAAGAGATTTGTACAAACCTGTTCCAACATGGCTCTGTGAAAAAATAATTACAATAATTATATGATTTTGTGGTGGAAACTGAAAAACTTTCCCTTCTCATAATTGATGATTTTATTTAATGATTTTAAAAAGTCCAGTGTCATTTCTCCAACATGTAGAGGAGAACGTCTTACCTTTTGACTTTCTGTAGCAACACAACACTAACAGTGGCAGGAGAACAATCCCTACAATACCACTAATGAGCCCAACAATCCACAGCACAGGAGGCGAAGAAGTGACTGCTGAAATGATAGAAAAGAAACATTACTTAACCTTGTCGTTTGAAGGGGTTAGAGTAAAACGGAGACCTCACTCCAAGGTCTAGAGGGTGACATGACCTAACATTAATAAAGCACATCTTTAGCTGATCGTGAAGTGACACAATATGTTATATTTCTGCCTGCTTCCTATGTCATACTTTACCAAAAAAATTGAAAATTATTAATCATATTTACATTTTACTGTCATCCAGCTCTCTGGTGACTCATATCCCGCATTTTCACACTTGTAGAAACCTTCGTCTGACTTTGACACTACAGATATATTCAGCTCGTCTCTGTTATCACTTTGGATGAGTTCGTCATTTTTGTAGAAAGCGACAGTGGAAAATAAGCTTTCCATCCTGAATTCACAGCCAAGAGTAACAGAAACTCCCTCAGTGACAGGATGCACAGGACTCACCAGGATCATATCTGAATCTGTAAAATCATAAAATATGTAAAAGGTCTAACATTTCAGCTGCTATGTGGGGACTCTGATGGTGTGACAGGCCATTATTAGTTTGTTTCATGTACAACCAGTAAGAATAGGTGTCAGAAAAAAACTTACTGTGTCCAGTGATATTTACTGCATTGCTGAACTTTCCTGATTCAAACTCACACCAGTACACTGCAGTACCAGGACATGCTCTGAAGTTGCATTTGGATCCAGTTATTGTCCTTCTGCAGTGATTTAAATATGCCCAACGATGTTCCTCAGGAAACCTCCTCACTCTCCACTCAGTAGAGTTTCCCTCACAGCTCAGTGACACCAAGTCAGAGCTGAAGTGTTGAACTCTGTCAGGATTCACTGTGAGAGACGCTGATGGATGAACATCTGAAAAAAATGGAAGGAGTAAAACAAAGAATAAAAATATAAAAAAAATGAAAAAACAGTGATGCAAAAAAGTATAATTTTTTTGGTTATTTAGTTATTTTAATTTGTTAGAAATTGTAAAGCGTTGAGGCCTTTTGTGTTGAGTTTTACCTTTCTGTGTTCTACAGAAAAGGGAAATGTGTTGAGTCTGGTCCAGAATACTTTTAGTATAAATACATTTCTGTGACTGGGGGGGCCTAAATGTCCACATACATTTACATACCAGTGTAGACAAGGTCTTTAACAGACATCATTTCAAAAGACTTAGGAAAGAAGACAGATTTATGGAGAAAGAAATAATCAAACAAACCTCCAGACCAGACAAACTTTGGTTCACTGTGATCAGTGTAATACACTGGGTCTAGTCTTGCAGCTCTACACACATATCCTGCTGTGTGTGTCTGTCCATGAATGATGTAGAAATTCTGTTGAGTCCCATTGTCTTTACCAGGTAGCAGCTCATATCTGTAGGAATTATGCATCCAATATCCATCATAGTATAGATTGTAATAAGACATGAATGTGTTTGACAGTTTGGGCAGAGCTTTGTACCAGTAGAACCTCCATCCTGCAGATGGATGTTCAAACTCACAGTTCAGATTTACTGAGGCTCCAGGTCTCAGCCATGTTGGAGACACAGTGAGGACAGGCTGATGCTTTGCTGAAAAGAGATTTTTACAGAATAAAACCACACTTTTTAGAACTATCCACCGTTTTCTATGAATCACAATATTATTAATATATAATTACATGTGTTTAATCTTCTCAGAATTGCAAAGGTGCAAAGGGACGATTTTCAACTTATAATACTTTTATAGGAGTTACCTCTAGGGGTCAACCTATTTGGGTTTTTCAGTGGCTGATGTGATGGTTCTATTACACTTATGGTGACACACAGTCGAAAATTATACTTAGTCAACAACAGAGAAGACTGATGGTATTAATCACTTGGCGAAGTTAAAAATCACTACAGAAATCAGTCAGTATCACTGACTGTTCCTTTTTTTTGCCTCTCTCACCTGAGCAGGTACAGCTGGCAGAAGGAGGGGGACAGGCTTAGTGTAGAGCTGTTCCACCAGAACTTGCTCAGTTATTAAGTGACATAACAGGTTAGACAGTTACCATTACATGCAGACACATACTCAGAGTCACTCACAGAGTTAAGCTCTGCACAGGTGAGGTAACAGGTCACCATAACAGAACCGGCATTAAAGGCATCAAAAAAAAAAGAAAAGAAGTGGTGTTAAAACAATGTGGTAACACATTATTATTCCATTAGCATTGACAGCCCTAATGGTTTTAATTTGTTGTTGGATTAAAAGCAATGCTTGAACACAGTAAGAGACATTTAAAGCACAAAACACTGTTTACAGGCACGTACAGCAAAGTGTGAGAATGACTTACTGTAAGATACTTTCAGTCTGAAGGAAAAACTCCACCTTGTTGAATTGTGTGGTGCTCTCTTCAGTCTGCCCTTACACCAGTAGTCCCCACTGTGGGAATAGGAAGCTGAACTTATCCTGTATTCATTTTGGTGTGGAGGTTTTTCTGAGCTGGTTGTTTCCCATTCGTACTCCCACTCAGTGTCGCCTCCCTGGATCTCACATCTAAGAGTGATTGTCTCTCCTGTGTATATCCAAGGCCAGTTGGGTTCAGGAGTCACGACAGTCCAGTTTGCCACTGTTCATTGATTTACCAATAATGATAAAAAAAGACAAATAATAAATGTTATCAAACACTTTTGCCTGAACCTGAATTAGTAAACATCAAATATTTTGCCACACTTACTGATTGTTTGAACACTGACAGAGTCACTGTACTCTGTGTAGTAAACTGGGTCTCCTCTTCCTCCTCTGCACCAGTAGAGTCCTTCCTGTGAGACACTGACACTTTGTCCACTTAAATATGCTGCTTCTTGTGAAGTCAGGGGTTTGGAGGTTTTTGTGCCTCTGTACCAAAAGTATTTCCAGCCAGATGATGATGGGTTCACAGAGCAGCTCAGGGTCACACTGCCCCCTACTGGAACGACTGTGTTGTCAGCAGTCAGGTTGGCAATTGGTCTGACTGCTGTTTAAAAAAGACAAACATACAAAACAAGTGCTACTGTCTTCTCATTTAAAACAATAATGACACTACTACAGCACCAAACAGTTAAACCAACTACAACAAATATAATAATAATAATAATAATAATAATAATAATAATAATAATAATAATAATAATAATAATAATAATAATAATAATAATTAATTTGATGTTTGAATTAATGTTTGAATCATATAATTTAACTTCCTCACTATTGGCTAAAATTATGTAACCATGAATAAACTGAATAAAAACTGTTTTCTGATGCATATTTCTGTTATGTGGACACAAAAGTGATAACAAAATGAAAACAAGATGTTTTCTCACGAGAAACTCTTAATGTGACGAGATCGCTCCACTCTGTCACCTTATACGAATCCCCTTTGTGTTTGCCCATACACCTGTAGTTTCCACTGTTGGACACTGACGCACTGACAATGTTGTATTCATGTGTTTGAGTGTCTGAGCTGGGTTTGCTCCATTCATACTCCCACTCAGTGTTTCCACCTCCTTCAATGCCACATCTAACAGTGATGGTCTCTCCACTGAATATCAGAGGCCAGTTTGGTTGCAGGGTAACAACAGCTTTGTTGGAAACTGTTCGCAAATAGAAACAGGAAGTAAACACAGGCAACATATTTTTGGGTATTAATCCAAACTAAAACACAAACACTCACCATATTTCTCAATGCCAACTGCATCACTGTCCTCAGTGAAGTAAACAGGATTTCCTCTCCCTCCTCTGCAGTGATACTTGCCTCCTTGTGAGATATTTATATCTTTGTCATCACCATCTCTTATGATCTGGGCTTCAGAGGAGGGTGCGGTACCTCTGTACCAGTAGTATTTCCACCCAGCTGAGTTCTCCACAGCACAGGTCAGTGTTACGTTGTCCCCAGCTGGCATGGTTCTCTTATTGGCCCTAACTGTGGGCCTGGGTTTGTTTGCTATTAATTTTTATGAAAGAAAAATGAATTGATGAAAACACACAATCAAACATGACACAGTATGAATGAAAGACAACCTCACTTACACGACACAGTGAGTATGACACTGCTCCAGTCTGTTGAGGAATACAAGTCCCTTCTACCTTTACACCAGTAGGTTCCAATGTAGGAAACAGACGCACTGCTGATCCTGTATTCACTGTGTGCCGGAGGTGTGTTCGAGCTGGTCGTTCTCCATTCATACTCCCACTCAGTGTCTCCTCCTCCCTGGATCTCACATCTGATAGTGACCGTTTCACCAGTGAATATCTGAGGCCAGCTGGGCTGCAGGGTCACAGAGCTTTTGTTGGGCACTGTTCAGGCCAGAAATGCAAACACAAACTTCAAATCAACAGAGGATTTATATATATGGGTCTGTAACGCTGATAATTATAAAATCATAGTGTTGTATTAAAAGAAGTTACTGTACTGACAAGTCTTTTCAATGCGACGCACGTGACTGTGCTTCGTAAAAAAAGCTGGATTTCCTCTTCTTCCTCTGCACCGGTAAGTGCCTTCAGATGAGATGTTTATGAAGTTTTGCACACCATCTGCTCTGATCTGGGCTTCAGAAGAGTCAGGAGCCCGTCTGAACCATTCATACTTCCAGCCACCTGAGCCCTCTACGGAGCAGGTGAGTCTCATGGCTCCAGCTGCTCCTACGGCTGTTCTGTCTGTACTCAGAGTGGCAGTGGGTTTTTGTTCTGTTTGGCAAGAAAAGTTGTGTTATCAATCATGAATTAATTCATTACTGCATATTTCTGGTGCAATTTTTCTTAAAAGTCACTGTTGGTATATTGTGTTGGGATTATTTTATAGTATGATAGCCTCAAAGAATCTATTGAAGCTTGACGCACCAAGCTAAACACTATACATCGCAGTTTCTGAGACTGTTGTGACCTCAGTTGGCTCTAACCTCATGCTAAAGAGTTTAATGGCCATAACCACCAGAGGCAGAGCCTTTATTTTTTTACGTATGATGTCTGTGATAGTGCATCACTACAGGTGACAGTAAACTTACCTGACACGGATAAAGTGACTTTATTACTGTATTTTGTCAAATTTGAGACCTGGTGATTAGACATACACTGATAATCACCACTCAAGTCTGCTGTTAGCTTAAGTGAGTAGGAGTTCTTTGTACTGAAGGAGACAAGTTGCTGACCATTCCTGTTGAATTTGTAAAGCCAGTCAGTGTTGTTTCCTCCTCTCATGTTACATTTGAATGTAACCGACTCTCCAGTAAAGAAATAGAATGATTTTGGTTCAAGGGTCAGTTCAGCCTCTAAAATAGAGCAAAAAGATACATACTGTACAACACAGGTAGAAACTGTACAAATCAGAAAGGAGAATTGCAATATCTAATCCCGAAGCACCACTTCATTCATAGGCTTTGTTGTTGACTTGCACAAACACAATCCATAAATAAAATCAAACACAGAATAGACATATGGTTGGTCTTGGCTGATAAAAAAACAACAGAAGAAAAAAAATGCTTTACATACCTTGAGCATGTCCACAGCAGTTGAGTGCATTTAGAACTATAATCGAAATCAGATAATAATAAGAAACATGGTAAATGGACATTGAGTACTTTGAGTAATAGGTGACTACACAAGATAGAAATAAAGTGTAAAAAAGTCAACGGTCAGTACATCTGTATTTATGGTCTGGTTCTGATAAAATATGTTATGCTTCAGATTATTCAGATGTTCAGATTACTATTCTGTAGATGATATAAAACAAAAAAACACACTTCCTGCTTTCTGCTGTCATGTCTGCAGCTTAATGTATCATTTTGCTATAAACAGAGTTTATGTAATTATATATAACTAACTATAGCCACTGTAGGAAAACAGAGCAGAAAACCTCTTATTTCACTCCATCTGACAACAAATGTAGTCCTTACTTACCACTTCTGACATTGTTATCTGAATAAAAATCACCTCTGACAAAGTTTTTTTTCCGCCATTTTTACTTTAGGGAACCACACAAACAAGGGTCACTGATGTACTCACAGAATAATGACAGCACACAGAACACAGTCTGTCCCATCTTCCTGTCCAGCACTGACTGACTATTCTTTCTGAAAATAGAAAGAATGAAACTGTAACAGGAATAGAAACAGAAAAGTGTAGGAAAGAAGTCCCATTTTATATTTATATGTGAGAGCAAATGTTTTCTCTTACTTTTCTAGTCTGTCTCCACTTCGTTTTTCTTTGTACAAAACTCACACCACACATGCTCTGTCTCATGCTTTGTCACTATAAATATGATTGATCACATGGTCACTGCAATTAAGAATAAGCTAATTTTTTTTTACAAAAAATGCCACTGTTAATATCACAAAGTTGTCAAAGGTGAGCGGGTAGGAAAACAGAAAGAACATGCACACACAAGTTGTCAACAAGTTGTTAACAAATGTTTTACAGCATTATCTGATGTCCGTGATGCACGAGAAAGTGCCGAGTGAGCATGAAGTACATGTTTGCATGCAGAAAAACAAATGTCCTGTGTTCTCATCAATCAATCAGTATGCACTGCCACCACACAACATTTAATCTTGATTTCCACATGCGACTTTGGCATAAAAGTCGTAAGACACACAACAATTACCTGGTGCCTTATTGAGTCAAACTAGCACAACGGTTGATTTTTAAAATGCTACATGTAAAAAATGCAAAAAAATAAAAGATAAATAAAAAGCTACTAGTGTGAGATTGTGCATCAATCTCACTTCCTTTTCACACCTTTGCAATGTGACACTGACACATTGTATAGAGGATATAGCATAAAAGTAGCTTATTACATGTCATGTAGAAACTGCAGGCCATACAGTAAGTGTTACTTCTCTAGTTTTGAATGATTCATCTTTGTTGGCAAAAGTAAATGAACAAAACAGGCAATCTTCATGTTCAGCAGGTATTTAACTTTGAGCCAACAACCACTTAAATATCATTCAAAAATATGCCTCATAGGTTGGAGCTTACAGGCCTCAGCTGTAACTAAAGTCAGAATGTGGCGTGTGGTATAATCATTTCAATGCTATGGTCACACTTCAATCGGAAAGTCAATTCGGGAAGTGCGTCCAGAATTTTCATGAAGTTTCTGCTGAGATCAAGACAGATATATGATGATTACATAATTCTTCTGCTTTGAGCAAGAAGTCCTGCAACTTTAACACCTTCGTAGGTCTTTGTACCAACCTTTATAAATAACCCAATGAACTGTTTGTTGAAATAGCACCCCCACGCACGGCATCATTTGAAATTGTACCCCTCTTGGCATCAGACAACAAAATAATGAATACCATTCATACCAATGGAGCCAGAATTCTGGTCATCTTATTACTCATCTGTCATCAGTTTGCTCTAAACATTTAAAAACATGGGGTTTAAGGTGGGCCAACATAATGGTTAAATGAAGGTTAGGGTTGGTACCCACTACCCCAACCTGCTCTCCACAGATTTAGGAGAATCTAAATATTCAGCCTGTTCTCATTACTGAGGCGTTAAAAAGTGCCACATTGTCAAAACCTTCTGCGTTACACGCTAACGCTGAAGGTACGCGTTTGTGTCGGTCATTGACGTTGGTGCTTCAGTATTTTTTTGAGTCCATGGGCTCTGACTGGGCCACTTCAAGGATGAACATAGTGTCTTTAAAGCCATTCTGTAGCACATTTACTTAAATGTTTAACTTCATTGTATCTACTGTATCACCCAGCTTCTTCTGAGCTTAGCTTGCAGCCACCCTGACATTATGCTATAGGACACCTTGATAAACTAAGGAATTAATTTTCCTCTCCGCAATGGCAAGTGGTCCAGGTCCAGAGGCAGCAAAGCAGCCACAAATCAGGATGCTGCCTTCCCAGTACCTCCCTGTTGGGATGATGTTTTCCTGCCATAAGTGGTGCCGTGTGTTTTTACCCAACAGTTCTATCTTTGGATTCTTCATCGTGCCGTTGGAGTGATATTGGCTGGGCACTCACTCCTATGGAGAGTAGCCACAGTACCACAATGTCTCTGTTTATAGACAATATATCTACATGCAGACTAATGGATATCTATGTTGTCTTTGTGATTACTCTGTAACCCTTCTCTGGTACATGCAAATCAACAACTCTTGATTGTAGGTCTCATCTCCTTTTTTTTTAAGCCATGGCTCATATTAGCTGATGCTGCTTTTGAACAGCATACTAGCAGCGTTACTGTGTTTTTAAGAGTCAAAGTAGTTCTAAACCATCCAATATTTATATAAATCCAAAAATTATAACTAATATTATAACAATTTGTTTTATTCTTTTGGCCTATCCCGCTGGTTTAGTGTCGCCAGAGCAGATCATTGGTCCGCATGTTGATTTGGCACATTTTATTTATTAGTTTTTACACTGGATGCCCTTCCTGATGCAACCTTCCCCAATTTCTACCAGCTTGGGACCAGCACTTAGCTCTGCACGGGTGGGGATGGGGATGAACGGTTGGGGGTTCAGTTTCTTGCCCAGGGACACATTGGCATGTGGTCTGGGAGTCACTGCCACCCCAAAATAATAATCTAATAATCTCCATAATTAAATAATCATCAAATGTTAATAAAATGAACAAGATTCTCCACTTTTTTGTTTAATGTCAAAGAGTGAAAATAAAAGCAATAATGATAATGTTCAATACATCAACACCAAAAGGCAACTAGAAGCAAAAATATACAGTACAGCAAGGTTTACTATGCTCAAAATAGTTAGCATTCAGTCTAAAAGGTCTTTATATTTGAGTCTGATGTTGATGAAACAGAAGCAACTTCTCACACCTGAATACAAAGTAAAAGTCAAGTGGTGACTTTAATTCATTAGCATTTTTGGTCAAAGACCAAGTTTTTATAAATGTAAAATATCCCACAATATTGATTAGGATACAGTACAGTTACAATCAATGATAAAAGAAACATAAAAGAAAAACTATAGATTTATAGTTCTATCTCTGATGTCTATGGAGCTGCTTTAAGGTTGAAAGCCTGGGACTCCCAACCAGTCAGTTAGAACTGATGGTAAAACACCTAAGGTTCTGGTGAACAGCACCCTGGGTTCTTCTCATGGACCTGGAAGAAAAGCACATACAGCAGAGAAAAAGGATTTTTAATAGCAGGTATTTAATTTTGGGTCAAAAAATATTTAAATATCATTTAGATTTATACAAATGATCAATACCTGGAGCTCATTGTAATTTGACTTCAGTATAAACTGTTTCATCTTTTACTGGCTGAGATAAAGTTCCTGTGAAATGAGATGAGAAAAATGTACTATTATTGTCACAGTTTTCTTCATGTTTATTTTTAAACAAAAATCAGAAATAAGTGCATGTTGGATCATCATGTATGTCCTGATATTGTATTTAATCCATTATCTGTCATATGTTGCAGAAGCCATGTTCTAAGATTTTTTGTTAAAGTCACCCAGTATAGATAAAATAGGTACAATTCTGATATGCAAACACATTAAGGAAACGTCTAATTAATCACCTGAGGTATTTGGGAGGATGTAACCTAAAGTATATGCTAAAGTATAATTACCTCCAGAGTAATTACAACAACATTTGACATTTGTAGTGAAAAAACAGACAGGATTCTTGTACTTGACACTTTACCTGCAGCTGGTCCAAACTTCAAAATTAGAATACGCCTCTGATTGATGTTTCTGCTCTGTTAAAAGGCATGCCATATGAGTGCATAAAAATATTTTCATGTATTTAGGAATTAAAATATTTCTATCATAGTGTTTCTTCAGTACTCACCTTGGTTTCCAAAATGTGTATCCTCAATCAAACTGTATGTGACATCTTGGGATTCTTCTGTGTCGGACATACAGATTGTCAATCAATAATTTACAATCAATCCTCTACAATCATCTTATTCCTCTTGTTAAGCGATACTGTTTGAATGTTTTGTTTAATTTAAAAGCCTACCCAGGACCTGCATATTAACTTTTTATTAGCATTGGTTGATTGTGTAATAATAATAATACATTGTGACTGATTCCCAGAGCAGTGAATATCAGCCAAGGTACTAATAAGAATTAAATATCATGTCATTAGCACTTTGTTCCCCAACAAATATGATCAGGATTATCTAAAATGTGTTTTAAAAATATGGCCAGAAAACACTGAGGTGTGGCTGCTTGGTTTCAGTCAACAGTATTAGAAATGAATAAGTTTTCAGTCTGTCACTGACCATGAAGATGGGTGTTATTCTGAGTAACCACAGGATCACTAGCAGAGACCTGAGTGGTCCTCTGAGAACGTCTGATTCTGAAAATATAGACGAAATAGGGTGAAATGTTGTGAACATATTGTAAATAAAGTAACTCAAATAATAACAGTGTGGTAGGTTGTTTGTACCAGCAACCAAACACAATTACTGCCACATCTAATGTGCTTAGTGAAAATACAACAGTCACTGTTCAGGCCCTCAAAAGTTTGTCAGGAGCAGGTTAGGATGGTGCTTGCTTCACAAAAACACAGGATTTTCCCATTGAACACAGGAGTCTTTATCAAGTGTAAAACTACTGTACTGCAGTTGTTGTTGTTGTTACATGATGCATGTCATGTGACACATGATGTGACATTAAAGAATACTGATTTTTAACTTTTTTACTAACTAACCATGTTTATGCTTATGTTGTAATCTAACCATTTGGACAGTTTAAATCCTGCCTATCTGAGCGTGTAAAGTACAGACAGAAGCTGGTCGCACTTTTTGCTCTACAGCAAGAGACAGTATCTGCCATTTAGTTGACTAATGCAAAAAGGCATGAAACATCAACAGATGTTTGCCTCAGAACTTGTCACGATAAATGGCTGAATGGGTTCATAAGTACAAAGGACCAATATCAAGCATTATACGTTGTGATTTTCAGTTGATGAGAAAAGAGAGAGTCTTACCAACCTGGCAAAGCAGAAGTCTGTCAAAAATAAAAACAGCTTTTGTTTACACATTGTTATGTAAGAGAAACAGATTCCCTGTTATTCATATCATGACACAAACATTAATTAAGGATTTGGAATGTAATTGGAAAAATGGAATGTAATCAGTATGTAATCATCCACAAAACATTTTCTCACCATTTGACTTTTTGCAGCAAACAAACAGCAGCAGGAAGATAATCAGCAAGATTCCACAAACCAACCCAGAGATCAGTGACACATGAATTGAAGAGTTTTTAGGCACATGCACTTTTGTAAGAAGTAAAAAGGTATAGAGTTAGGTTTAGGTATAAACACATACAAAATATGTAACATATAACAGTTAATGTATATATTAATGTTTAACATTTCTTGTTAAACATTAATATTTCTTGTTCATCCAGCTTGATAGTTTTACAGTTGTATTTACGTACAGCAAACAGATCATCGTACAGTATAAGGCCCTTATTAGACAGTAAATCACAGCTTCTGATTCCTGTATCTTTTCTCCGATTACAACACAGTTTATGTAAAAGAACATCCAGAAGAAATAAATGTAATCCTACTCACATTTAACTGACATCCAACTCTTTGGGGACTCTTGGTTTGAGTGTTTACAGCTGTAGAAACCTTCATCTGTCTTTGACGCTGCAGAGATTTTCAGCTCCTGTCTGCTTTCATTTTGTAGGAGTTTGTCATTTTTATAGAAAACCACACTGGACATAGAGCTGTTGTTTCTCAATTTGCAGCTAAGAGTAACAGACTCTCCCTCAGGCACAGGATGGACAGGACTCACCAAGATAATATCTTTCTCTGAAAAACCATCGAACAATATGAAGTCAACATAGAGCCAAATTAGAGACACACACGCACAGACAACCTTTCAAACTCACATCACACACCTACAGGAAATTTGGAGTCAATACCCAACATGTATGTCTTTGGACTGAATTGGTAATTATGGATGAAGCACCTTTCAATGCATAAAGTGGTCAAAATCAATCTTCAAACATAACCAGCTGTGACATTGTTTTTGTTCCCAACCATGTTTCTAAATCATTTTGGTCTTTATTTTTTAATAATTATTATATTATAACTAAAATAAATTGTTTTTTTAGAGGAGTACTTGTACTTGTACATTTATGTAAATTTTAATACATATATTCTTGAGTAAAGAATTTAAAGTAGTGGTTTCCGTTTAATGTAAATACTTAATTTTATACAGGTCTACAGAACAAACAAGTAAGATAATTTGGACTGCAGACTGATGGACAATGAACATGAGTAGAGACAATTCCCAACAATTACTGTTAATTTGGAAAAATATGACAACAATAAATGACAAAAAAGCCACAATAAAAGAACTGAGATTTGATTTCTCTTGGTTTCACAAAGTACAAAAAACTAACCACAGAATATAAATGTATTTAATTGTGGCAGGTTTAAGTCACTCTTCAGTGTGTCACTGCATTAGGGTTTAAACACAGAGCATAGATATGAAAAAAAAACTTGAACAAAAGAAAAACGGCAGTTTATGAAAAGAAAGAATGTGACACCTACTTTGTACAGTGAGGTTGACTGCGTTACTGAATTCACCTGATCCAGATTCACAAAAGTAAACTGCTGTTTTATTATGAAACTTGCTGAAGTTACATGTGGATCCATTGATTGTCCCCCAAGCAGAACAGATTTCACGGTGACCGGTTTCATTAAACCTCACCACTCTCCACTCAGTAGACTTTCCCTCACAGCTCAGTGACACAGACTCATCAGAAAAATGCTGCACTGTGGCAGGTTTCACTTTGACTGATGCTGATCCTGAATCAAAATCTGAAAAACAGCATTTGGGGTCAAAACAAGGACAGAGACATTATGAGATTAACAACAGCACAGGGCAAACTCTGTTTTGACTTTCAATCCTGACTGGTTTTGGATTTAATAGGAAATTCTAGATGTTGCAGTCGGATTATTGATAACCATTATCCATCAAAGTGACTTTAGCATTCTGGTTGTACCAATACCCTGTGTGGTTACCCTGCTATTTGTTGTTGCTGACATGTCGTCTGTCTATACACCTGTCTGACTATAAAGTAAAGTGTCCTTCAGCACCTGCTGCAAACTTTTAAAACAGGCTGAAGGCTAAATACTGGCAGGTGCACTGCTACTTAGATACATTCATTTAATAACTAATAATTCATAATAATTCATTAAATTATAATAATTTAATAATTTGCAGTAAAATCATTTATAATAAAATAAACAGGTAAAAGCCAGAAAAAAGGGAACAAACAAACTGACCTCCAGACCAGACAAACTTTGCTTTACTGTGATCAGTGTAATACACTGGGTCTCCTCTTCCAGCTCTACACACATATCCTGCTGTGTGTGTCTGTCCATGAATGATGGAGGAATTCTGTTCAGTCACAGTCCTTCTATCATGTTCGATCATATGTTTGTAGTAATTGCCTGACAGGTTGGCAACAGTCTTATACCAGTAGAACCTCCATCCTGCAGATGGATGTTCAACCTCACAGCTCAGAGTTACTAAGGCTCCAGGACTCAGCCATGATGGAGACACAGTGAGGACAGGTCTGGGTTTATCTGTTGGGAAAATATTTTACTCAATGAAAACTTGTTGGTACATTAAGTAAATCTAGTGTACACACACACCACACACACACTATGCTTTCCTATGATTTCTACTTTTACAATATTATAATTTCTTGGTTTAAGTATTGAAACTGTCAAAAATGTGTTTATCTTTCTGTTTATTATTGAGGTCAAAGTAAATTATATTGAGAGGTTATTCTAATATTTTGGCCACCCTATGTAAAGTAAATAAAGTGGCCAAAACTTTAGAACCACCTTTTCAAATTAAGCACCACCTTCAAATTAGAGCTGAAGAGCTGGAAAAAGCCAGACAAACAAAAAAACAACACTTAATTAATGACACAATATGTGGTTAATTAAACAGATAAAAGGATACATGTTAGTAGTTTTCCTTCTTTTAAATTCTACAGCAAACATAGAGTCAGGTACATTCCTCCAACACATATGACAGTGGGCGTAGCAGAGAACTGGTAACTGAGTGAGTGAGTGAGCAGACTGAGGGTTGTGTACAGTTAATGTATGTAAACCAGACTGGGTGGAAGAGGAGGCCATGGAGCAAAACAAAAACCTCAAAAGATTGAATATTGATTTAAAATCAGAAATGTAATATTGATAGTCATTATGCTTGCAGACATCACTATCAGCAGCACCATAAGCAGGTAGCTGATGTGGACGATGGAAGTCCATCCATTCAGCAGCCAGAAATATTCCCATTACTTTGATTTTGTCAGGACAAACAGTCAGAAGAACATTCTTGTAACATGCACATTGTTTGCAGGTAGTGATCAGATTCTTTCCACTGTGAAAATCACGATACTCCAACAAAGATGGGCCCTCTGTGGCTGCAGAGGATGCCTGTAGCTTTCCAAGACCAAACCCCTGTCAACAGCAGGATGAACAACAAAGAACTAACAAAGCTTATGGCCACATATGTGATTGACTATACTATTGACTCTCCATATTTCCGATCATGTTCCTTCAGAAAAATAATTTAAGAAATAATGCAGTGGGGTACTTTTGACAGGGAGTAATAGCTAAAGTAAAAATAATAAGTAACAAGTTATGTTTTACAGTTTTGAAACAATGAGCGATGTACACTGTGTATAAAGGATCATATTATCTTAGCAGATAAATAAGAAAGCAAACATGATTTGATGATAAATTGGTGGTAGAAATAATAACCCTGATCACTTACCTAATACAGTCAGATTGATTTTATTGCTCATTTTTGTAACGTTGTTTCTAATGCTATGACCAATGCATTGATATTCACCACTGTCATTTCTCGTTACATTAAATAAACAGGATGTTTTACTACTGCAGGAAAGAAAGTGACTCTCATTTCTGCTGATTGTGTAGTTCCAGGTTTTGTCCTGCCCCTCTTTCGTGTCACATGTGAAGGATACAGACTCTCCACTGAATAAAATGGACCAGTTAGAGTTAAGGGTCAGTACAGCATCTAGAGGCCAACACAAAGATACAGAAACATTTATTGTAACATCCTAAATTATGTTGGTACTTTATGTGGACTGAGGGGATGTTGACACTGGAAGAATACAAATGAAAATAAAATAGTAATAATGTAGCAAATTATGAAAAAAAGAAAAGAGGAAAACTGTGAAATCACCTTCAGTGTGTCCACAGTAGATGGAAGCCTTCAGCACTGAAATATAGATTGATACTAATCAGACATTATAAAAACTACAAAGAGAATAAAGCACAATTTCTATATTTGCTCAGCGTTTTTATTGTTTGGTTGAGTTTTCTTAATCTAATGCATGTTGTTTTTCCTCACATGTTAAATTGAAGTTTCTAATTTGTGTGTGTTTGTGTATTTGCATGTATTCGTAAGCTGTTCTTACATGGATTGTAATGAAGACGCATTGTCAGATAAACTAAATGTAAATATGTATCAAATCCATGTTGATGATTATCAGCTTCCTGTGACAAACTGAAACATGCTCTTGTAAACACAAACCTTTGTTTCACTGCTTTCACTGTTTCATTCAATCATTCAAACACAGAAAGACATTGATGTACTCACAGAAAAACGCCAGCAAACAGAACAAAGTTTGTCCAACCATGATGTCCAGCACTGACACTCACTCTACTTTAATACTTGAAAGCATATGAACAAAACTGTGGGCAACAAGAAGTTACTGTCTCATCAGCACATTGTGTGGTCCTACAGGAAGCAGCAAGTTATTGATAGTATGTGGTTCTGACAACCACCACCCCCAGTGCCAGTTTAGTAGGAAATGAGGAAATGAACAGAGAAATCTACATCACTGAAACATATGATTGGGCAGTAAAGAGAACAAGCAAACAACACAGAGAACAAATTAAATACACTATACGTGAACAATGTAAGAAAAAATAAAGAAAAAAAGGTTTTGAGATATTTTATATGATTATTAAAACTATTTAATCATGTCCCATTAATTCCATTAAAGAGGAAACAGTCTTCTCTTTTTTTGCATCCTAGTTGCCTTTCAATCAGCTGGACTTCGGCCTTTTAGCTTGAACTACAGGCTGTATTCATTTACCAAATTTTGAACTTTTATCTCCATCAAGCACACACCTCTGTTGGTCCTCTTAGTCATTTTTTATTTTGACTGGACTGTCAGGTGAACTGACACTGAATGATGATTATATTCACTTAAGTGAGAAATTAAAAAGCCCTGTGATAGTGGTTGCTCAGCCAGTGATCATATCTAAACAACATAGAAAAGTAGTCCTGGATCTATTATTAAAAAAAGATTAGGTCTGTTCACACTTTAGTGAAACCATCACGTCTACAGAGCAAAGCTGTGAAACATTCTAATTATGATGCAGATAGGATCTAACTGTATATCTCATGTCTTGAAGAGTGACAAACCAATGTAAATAGTTACACTACTATATATGGGCAAAAAAGTGGTTTCTGAGACTCTTGTGACTCTTGGTTTGCTCTAACTACCTCGTGTTGAAGAGTTTAATAGTTGTAACTAAAAGACAGGATAGAGAACCTTTTTGTTTTTTCTTTGATTATGTCTGTGACACAGATAAACAAGTTTTTTATCACTAGTTTTGTGATAAAATGCATTTTATTATGCATATGCTCACTCCTGTCATGTCTGTATCTCCTACTGTAGCTTAACTTATTTTGCTATAAAGAGAGTTACAATGACGTATGGCTACGGAGCAGTAACCTCAAATACACACTTCTGGAAATGTTCTTTAAATAAAAAGTGGCACCTCTGACAGTTTTTTTCACCATGTGTAATATATAATGATTAATGACAGCACACAAACATCTTCTGTTTTTTTTGTGTCATTGTAATTTGGTAAGTATGTGCAGACGTTTCTGCTGAGTTAATGTGTTGTTGTTGCTGTTAAAACTGCTCAAAAAGTAATGCAGGTTTAATCTCATCTGTTGATGTTAATGACAAAACATCTAAACATAAGAAGAACATGTCCATCACGATTAAGGAAAAGGTAATGCGCATATTTCTATATAATGTACTGCAGCTTTTGAGAAAATATTTACTTGTCCTACTGTATATACAGTTGCCAAAAAAGATATAATGAAAAAAGTAATGATTCATAAAATGTAATCTGATGTTTACCAAAGTCACAACATCAACACACAAAGTATTTCTAACCTGGTAAAACACAAACAGTGATGACCCTTGTGTCTAATGAACACACAGTACAAATTCATGGTGGAAAATAACTAATCTAATAACTGGGTGAACCAAATATGGCAGCAATGACCTTAAAGAAGCTCCTCCTGTCAAAGGAATAAACAGCAAAGAACCTGATATTGATAAATATATATTTATTGATATAACTAGGTGATAAATACAGTAATTGTTGTTATATACGATGGTGGAACAAGCTACCAAATGCTGCACGCTCAGCTGAATCTCTCCCAATATTCAAAATACTGCTGAAAACTGAACTGTTCCGCATCTTCCTATGCACTTAAATCTCTTTAAAAAAAAAAAATCCTTTCTGCTCTCTTGCACTTGTATCTCGTGAACTGTGAACACTTTTCTGATAGGACTTTGCTTTGATTTTTTCTCCTTGACTTAGATTTTTGCTGCCTTGTACCTCAATTGTAAGTCGCTTTGGATAAAAGCGTCTGCTAAATGACTAAATGTAAATGTAAATGTAAATATACAGATCAAGAAAAAAACAATAGGGAAATGAATAAAAGGGGTTAAATATTGGAAATATATGGAAAAGGGGATGGTGAATAAAAACAGAATGGATCCTAGTACTACAATACAGCTGAAAGCTGAACGTTTTTCAAGACTTTGTCTGAGAAAGCAGGGGTCCACTCTCCTTCCTCTGGGGGATAGGTTAAAGGTCAAGGAGTCTGTGTCTGTAGCCTTGTGTGTACGCTACAGTAGCAAGATTAATTCATTGGCATTTATTGTCAAAGAAAGTTTATATAATTTTAAAATAGCAGACAATAGTAATAACAATAATTAGTAAGCACATACACTAATAATTCATGTTTAAAGTAACACAATAAAAAATGCAGTTGTAGGTTCTTTATGTGGATGTCTGTGGATGTTAGAAACCTGGAACCTTTGGACAGTCATTTAGAAACTAACGAAGCCTTTCAGATAAGAGGTAACACATCTTGACAAACTTTAAGCAGAGCCGGGCTCCTGTGAACAGCCCCACTGGGTTCTTCTTATGGACCTGAGAGAAAAGCATATAGAGCTAAGGAACTATTGTGTGCTTACAAAATGTATCTTTGAGCCACAACTTATTGAATGTTAGTTAAAAAATATGCGTATTACTATTGATACCTTGAGCTCTTTTCTCTTCATAATGCTACAGTTGTTACTGCAGAAGAAGAGTTTGCTATGAGATGAAATGAGTAAGAAATGTTTACCACTCTTATTAAATATTATATTTACATAAAAAAATAATAATATGAATTCAGAGCATGTTAGATCATCAGGTTTGTCCTAAATGTGGACTGTGTCTTCATCTTTTTTCATTTTATTTCATCTATCTAATATTGCTTATTTGTTCCAGAAGAATCACCATGTACAGTATAGACTTAATAAGTAAAATGTAGATATTCAGATACATAAAGGAAATATCAATCTAAAAACATGGGGTTCTTGGGAGGATTTAATCTACATGCTAAAGTGTCATTTCAACAACATTTCATAAAAAAACTATATAGACAAGATTCTTGTAGTGGACACTTTACCTGTAGCTGATCCAAACGTCACATCAGAGTCGTCTAGTTCATTATTCTGCTCTGTAAGGAGACATGTCACATGAGTGCAAGAAGAAATGTGGTGAATATTGTGAACATATATTAAATAAAGTAACTCAATTAATGACAGTGTGGTAGGTCAAAAAGGATTGTGCTACAATGTAACATATATAAATAAAATAAATGACTAAGTTTGGAGGGTAAATAAGACAGTTTAATACACTCATCAACTTACCATTAAATGTCTGTCGACAACGTTCTTGGTCGTTCTTTTTGTTGCTGAAATATAAACTGATATTTGATAATTTGGTCAAGGACAATTTGAGTGTTGGTTTACTTTGCATTTGGAGACTGCATGTTAGTCAAACAACCCTTTAAATGGTCTGTTTATGTAGCACTTTTATCTAAAGCTCTTTACATGGTTGCTTCTCATTTACCCATTCACACACCGATGATGGCAGCTACCATGCTGGAATCATGTGGCAGCACATTGCATTCAAAGAAAAATCAAATTGAAACCTTAAATCGTAATTGTAATATATGTATCTCTTGTTTTATGAGTTATGTTTCTTGTAATCATAAAATAATGTTTTTTTTTCTTTGATGAATGCAACGCGCCACCATAGAATCTGTGTCAAGCAGAACAAAAAAAAAACATAACATGATGGGGCTTGAATGAATCTAAACATAGACACTATTTTGAACATGTTCCTCAGGCTGCAATTTTGTTGCCTTGTGCCAAAGGGGTTGGTGTTTGATCACGTGTCACCTGATGTTGTGGTGCTATTTCAGCAAATGGTTCAGTGGGTCATATGAGAGGGTTGACACATATCATCTATATAGGGGTTAAAGTTGGAGTACTGGTTCTGATTTTAACTTCAAGAGAGAAGACAGTGTTTTACAAACCTGATAAAGCAAGAATCTGTAAAAAACAAATGTATTTTTAATATTTATTTACATATAAAACAAATTTCCATATTCACATCATTACACAAGAATGAATTGATATCTTTGAATAATCAGACTGTAATCTATAAAATAACCACAAGAAATCTTCTCACCCTTTGACTTTTCGTAGCACAAAATCAGCCCCAGGAAGATGATCAGCAAGATTCCACAAACCAAACGAAAGATCAGTGTCACACGAAGTGAAGAGTTTTCAGGCACGTGCACTTTTAGAAGAAGTAAAAAGGTATAGGGTTAGGATTAGGTATAAACACATACAAAATATGTAAAAAGATAAAAGTTACATATATATAAATGTTGAACATTTCTTGTTCATCCAGCTTGATGGTTTTACAGTTGTAATCCTACTCACATTTAACTGACATCCAACTCTTTGGTGACTCTTGGTTTGAGTGTTTACAGCTGTAGACTTTGACGCTGCAGAGATTTTCAGCTCCTGTCTGCTTTCATTTTGGAGGAGTTTGTCATTTTTATAGAAAACCACATTGGACATAGAGCTGTTGTTCCTCAATTTGCAGCTAAGAGTAACAGACTCTGCCTCAAGCACAGGATGGACAGGACTCACCAAGATAATATCTCTCTCTGAAAAACCGTCAAAAAATATGAAGTTTAAATCAGAGCTGATGTTTAAACGCAGTTTTTTTTTTTTTGTTGAGCTGCTACATTGCTTTTTTAACCGACCATTTCAACTTAAAAGTTACTTTATACCACAAAACATGTATTACTGATGTGATCCATTATATAATGAACAGACTAAATGCTTTAACATGACCACAACTCACTGATAAACTTTAGTGCTCAGGTGACATGTGACATGTTTTTTGAAAAATATATATCTATGTGTTAGAGCAGCATTTCCATGCATATGGATTTAATATTTATTCAAAAAACTTTTGTAGAGCCTGTCTTACATGTTGTAAGCACAATGCTCAGGGGAATGATAGACCAAAGAGAGGGAAATTCCCACAAGCAGAACATCCATTTCAGTTTTTGCACATGGATTTTATTGAATTAAATAAATGCAACAACTACAAGTACTGTTTAGTGTTAATTTGTCCATTTATAAATGGGTAGAGATATTGCCAAGTAAAAATGCGGACGCATTGACCGTAGCTAAAGCTCTGTGCAAATGTATCATACCTGACCATGGCATACCACAAAGACTGTACAGTGATAATGGTCCTCACTTTGTGAATGAGGTAGTCAAAAGAATAGCAGAAAATCTTGGAATAGAATTAAAAAACCACTGCTCATACCATCCACAAAGTGCAGGGTTAGTGGAAAGGACAAACGGCACTGTAAAGCTAAGGTTAAGAAAAACCATGGAGCAGACAGGGAGAACGTGGGTTGAATGCATTGATCTTGTTAAATTGTATATGAGAATTATACCAACAGGGAATGGTCTAACTCCATTTGAGATTATTTATGGTCGACCATTTAAATTACCTGTATTTATTGATGATGACACAAAAGCTGAGGCAGAACATACTTTAGCAGATTGGATGCTTAAGTTACTAAGAAGTAAAGAAGTCATGAGTGCAAATAATCTGCCAGATAATGTGGTATCCTTGCAGGACAGCCAAATTGAACCTGGAGATCTGGTGCTGATTAAAGTCATCAAAAGGAAGTGCTGGTCCAACCCTCGCTGGGAGGGACCCTACAAAGTCATCCTGTCCACACCAACTGCTGTGAAGATTGAGGAGAGAGCCACCTGGATACATCGTAGCCATTGTAAGAGAGTGACCTCACTGGCCTGCGTCGAGTAGCAGTGGAAGTCCGGCTACAAAGGGTGGGAGGAAACTCCTGGTCTCAAACCGGTGACGAAATCAGCTGATCTGCGCTCACTAATCATGGCCATGTGGTGGAAACTCATTCTGGCTACATTCCTAGCAGGTACACTCTTAGTATTTTCCCAGCAGGAGCAGAAACAGAGACGATCGAAGAGATGGACACACATACACACAGATGACTAGGACTGGATCAACACTGACTCAAAACATCCATGGGAAACTAACACCTGGTACCGGTATATGAAGACCTTGGCTATGTCATATAACAAATCTAGCTGTTATGTATGCTCTGTAATGCCACACTCTTCAACACAATAAACACAAACATTTCAGATGCTATGAATGTGTTGAAGGATTTACAAAAGGTAATGTCCCAAGACCATATTTCAGCAGAACCAAATTGGTTGTCATGGTTTCTGTCTGGGTCTTGGTGGCAAATGTTGTTAAAATTTTTAACTCCATTTTTGATTATGTTACTTGTATTTTTCCTATTCTTCGCTTGTATTGTGCCTTGTTTAAGATCTATGGTGTCTAAGATGCTTAATCAGACTTTTTCTGTTTATGTGCTGTTACAAAGAATGGGTATTGAAGAACCAAACTTCAATGAATCACAATAACTAGATAAAGCTAGTTAAAAGGATGTGTGATATGTGATAACTATGTTATGGGAAATGACGCTGGTACTGAAAATAGGAAACTAAGTGGTACTCATGTAGAAAATAACATAACAGTTTTCACATACTGATAAACAGGAGGGAATGTTGGAGTTTGTTATATTTTCTATTATATTTTCTATTATATTCTATATTATATTCTTTGTGTTGTTATCATTATGTGAAGAGTGGTAGGTCACAAGACTCACATAGTCAACTAGGTATACTGTATATATTCTATGCTACATTCCTTCTTAATTATATTAGCCATTGGCCTGTAGGGCAGCATATACATTATGTACTTATATTCCTTCTTAACTAGTTTAGCCTTGGGACAGAGCAGGATGTGCATCCTGTTCTGTACATCTTCTAATCTGTTTAGTCTAGGACCTGTAGAGCAGGACATAAATCCTGTGTCCACATTCCTTCTTGCGTGAGAATATCTGGTTGTTCAGTAACCAGATGGTTTGACTTAAAGAGAAGTAATGTACACATGAAATGTCCAATCACGTAAAGGCATACCCTTCTCTGTTCTGTCCTGTTTACAATAAAAAGAGCTTGCAAGGGGATACTCTTTGGAGTGGCTGTGTTTGGGTGAGTGCAACTGTCACTGAGACCCGCCGGCTCCCCTTGCAGCAAGTAAAAGACAAAGTCGACTTCTGTGTTTATTTCACTGTTGTAGAACTGTACTTCCTGGTGTAATCAGCTCTGTTGTGGTTATTAGAACCCAACACTATGATTTTCTTTTTTTATATTAATATATTACACAAACAACAATATTAAAGAATATTAGAGATAATACATACTTATATGGTATATTTTGTGACTAACTTGCCAAACTTCTTACGTCCAGTGTCACTCACATTTACTGTCTTTCAGCCTGCAACTTGTATTATCCTTTTTGTCTGTGCCATAGACCTTCACTGTTGTCGTAAAACACTTAAAAACGCTTGAGCCAGACACAACACAACTCTATCGGGTGACTGGTGTCTTTATTCTATAAGACTTATTTAAGATATTTTAAAAAACTATTTGAATATTCCCCCAAAACCTCTAAATTGCCATACTTCCACCAGTGACTGGCTTATTTCAGAGCACTGTCAGAGATTTAGAAGTCTTAAGAAACTAAATACTTTTACTCAAGTTCTGTACCTAAACATAATTTTGCGGTATTTGTACTTTAGATTAAGCAGTTAACCTTACATGCAACCAGAGCACCCAGAGGAAACACACACAATCATAGAGAAACATGCAAACTCCACAAAGAAAGGCCCTTTATGTAAATTTAAAAACTTGTTTTTTGAGTAAAGAATTTAAAGCTGCCATTGGCTCATTTTGTCTGTCTGATATGGTTTTAAATACATTTTATACAACAATGGGTCTACAGCACAGACCAGATAAATTAGACTGCAGACTGATGGACACTAAAAAGAGTAATGACAATTTCTAAAAATGAATGTTAATATAGAAAATGATGACAAACATGTGAGAAAAAACATTGTAAGAACTGAGATTTGATTTTAAAAAATTAGGCAGGTTTAAGTCACTCTCCGGTGTGTCACTGCATTGTTTTTGTTCCCAACCATGTTTCTAAGTCATTTTAGTCTTTATTTTTTATTAGTTATTATATTATAACTAAAATAAAAAAAATTTTTAGAGGAGTACTTGTACTTGTAGATTTATGTAAATTTTAATACATATATTCTTGAGTAAAGAATTTAAAGTAGTGGTTTCCGTTTAATGTAAATACTTAATTTTATACAGCTCTACAGAACAAACAAGTAAGATAATTTGGACTGCAGACTGATGGACAATGAACATGAGTAGAGACAATTCCCAACAATTACTGTTAATTTGGAAAAATATGACAACAATAAATGACAAAAAAGCCACAATAAAAGAACTGAGATTTGATTTCTCTTGGTTTCACAAAATACAAAAAACTAACCACAGAATATAAATGTGTTTAATTGTGGCAGGTTTAAGTCACTCTTCAGTGTGTCACTGCATTAGGGTTTAAACAAAGAGCATAGAGATGAAAAAAATGTGACACCTACTTTGTACAGTGAGGTTGACTGCGTTACTGAATTCACCTGATCCAGATTCACACCAGTAAACTGCTGTTTTATTATGAATCTTGCTGAAGTTACATGTGGATCCATTCATTGTCCCCCAAGCAGAACAGATTTCCCAGCGACCGGTTTTACTAAACCTCACCACTCTCCACTCAGTAGACTTTCCCTCACAGCTCAGTGACACAGACTCATCAGAAAAATGCTGCACTGTGGCAGGTTTCACTTTGACTGATGCTGATCCTGAATCAAAATCTGAAAAACAGCATTTGGGGTCAAAACAAGGACAGAGACATTATGAGATTAACAACAGCACAGGGCAAACTCTGTTTTGACTTTCAATCCTGACTGGTTTTGGATTTAATAGGAAATTCTAGATGTTGCAGTCGGATTATTGATAACCATTATCCATCAAAGTGACTTTAGCATTCTGGTTGTACCAATACCCTGTGTGGTTACCCTGCTATTTGTTGTTGCTGACATGTCGTCTGTCTATACACCTGTCTGACTATAAAGTAAAGTGTCCTTCAGCACCTGCTGCAAACTTTTAAAACAGGCTGAAGGCTAAATACTGGCAGGTGCACTGCTACTTAGATACATTCATTTAATAACTAATAATTCATTCAATTATAATAATGTAATAATTTGCAGTAAAATCATTTGTAATAGAATAAACAGGGGAAAGCCAGAAAAAGGGAACAAACAAACTGACCTCCAGACCAGACAAACTTTGCTTTACTGTAATTAATGTAATACACTGGGTCTCCTCTTCCAGCTCTACACACATATCCTGCTGTGTGTGTCTGTCCATGAATGATGGAGGAATTCTGTTCAGTCACAGTCCTTCTATCATGTTGGATCATATGTTTGTAGTAATTGCCTGACAGGTTGGCAACAGTCTTATACCAGTAGAACCTCCATCCTGCAGATGGATGTTCAACCTCACAGCTCAGAGTTACTGAGGCTCCAGGACTCAGCCATGATGGAGACACAGTGAGGACAGGTCTGGGTTTATCTGTTGGGAAAATATTTTACTCAATGAAAACTTGTTGGTACATTATGTAAATCTAGTGTACACACACACCACACACACACTATGCTTTCCTATGATTTCTACTTTTACAATATTATAATTTCTTGGTTTAAGTATTGAAAATGTCAAAAGTGTGTTCTCTTTCTTTTCTTCTGTTTATTATTGAGGTCAAAGTGAATTATATTGAGAGGTTATTCTAATATTTTGGCCACCCTATTTAAAGTAAATGAAGTGGCCAAAACTTTAGAACCACCTTTTCAAATTAAGCACCACCTTCAAATTACAGCTGAAGAGCTGGAAAAAGCCAGACAACCCAAAAAACAACACTTAATTAATGACACAATAGGTGGTTAATTAAACAGATAATAGGATACATGCTAATAGTTTTCCTTCTTGTAAATTCTACAGCAAACATAGAGTCAGGTACATTCCTCCAACACATATGACAGTGGGCGTAGCAGAGAACTGGTAACTGAGTGGGTGAGTGAGCAGACTGAGGGTTGTGTACAGTTAATGTATGTAAACCAGACTGGGTGGAAGAGGAGGCCATGGAGCAAAACAAAAACCCTAAAAGATTAAAGATTGATTTAAAATCAGAAATGTAATATTGATAGTCATTGTGCTTGCAGACGTCACTATCAGCAGCACCATAAGCAGTGAGCTGATGTGGACGATGGAAGTCCCTCCATTCAGCAGCCAGAAATATTCCCATTACTTTGAATTTGTCAGGACAAAAAGTCAGAAGAACATTATTGTAACATGCACATTGTTTGCAGGTAGTGATCAGATTGTTTCCACTGTGAAAATCACGATACTCCAACAAAGATGGGCCCTCTGTGGCTGCAGAGGATGACCAAGACCAAACTCCTGTCAACAGCAGGATGAACAACAAAGAACTAACAAAGCCTATGGCCACATATGTGATTGACTATACTATTGACTCTCCGTATTTCCGATCATATTCCTTCAGAAAAATAATTTAAAAAATAATGCAGTGAGGTACTTTTGACAGGGAGTAATAGCTAAAGTAAAAATAATAAGTAACAAGTTATGTTTTACAGTTTTGAAACAATGAGCGATGTACACTGTGTATAAAGGATCATATTATCTTAACAGATAAATGTTGTGCTAAAATAGCTCAGTTGGGAGATCGTTAGACTGATCCCTGGTTCGATCCCAGGTTTCGGCATTGCACCACCTCATTCTGGCGTACGATGCCAAGAGGCCCCTAATCTTTAGGGCGGCTATAGCTCAGTTGGTAAAAGGCGGTTGTCCATAGACCACAAGATGAGTGGTTCGATCCCCGGCCCTGGCTATATGTCGAAGTGTCCCTGGGCAAGACACTGAACCCCTAACAGCCCATTCCCCTCCCCAGCTGTGCAGTGCCGGTCCAAGCCCGGTACAAATTGGAGAGGGTTGCGTCAGGAAGGGCATCCGGTGTAAAAATTGTGCCAAATCAACATGCGGACAATTCGCTGTGGCGACCCTGAACTCACGGGATAGACCGAAAGGAGAGTAGTAGTATTATCTTAGCAGATAAATAAGAAAGCAAACATGATTTGATGATAAAATGGTGGTAGAAATAATAAATCTGATAACTTACCTAATACAGTCAGATTAATTTTATTGCTCATTTTTGTAACGTTGTTTCTAATGCTATGACCAATGCATTGATATTCACCACTGTCATTTCTCGTTACATTAAATAAACAGGATGTTTTACTACTGCAGGAAAGAAAGTGACTCTCATATCTGCTGATTGTGTAGTTCCAGGTTTTGTCCTGCCCCTCTTTCGTGTCACATGTGAAGGATACAGACTCTCCACTGAATAAAATGGACCAGTTAGGGTTAAGGGTCAGTACAGCATCTAGAGGCCAACACAAAGATACAGAAACATTTATTGTAACATCCTAAATTGTGTTGGTACTTGATGTGGACTGAGGGGATGTCTACACTGGAAGAATACAAATAAAAATAAAATAGTAATAATGTAGCAAATGGTAAAAAACAGAAAAGAGGAAAACTGTGAAATCACCTTCAGTGTGTCCACAGTAGATGGAAGCCTTCAGCACTGAAATATAGATTGATACTAATCAGACATTATCAAAACCACAAAGAGAATAAAGCACAATTTCTATATTTGCTCAGCGTTTTTGTGTTTGGTTGAGTTTTCTTAATCTAATGCATGTTTTTCCCTCACATGTTAAATTGAAGTTTCTAATTTGTGTGTGTTTGTGTATTTGCATGTATTCGTAAGCTGTTCTTACATGCACTGCAATGAAGACGCATTGTCAGATAAACTAAATGTAAATATGTATCAAATCCATATTGATGATCATCAGCTTCCTGTGACAAACTGAAACATGCTCTTGTAAACACAAACCTTTGATTCTCTGGTTTCACAACACTTCATTCAATCATTCAAACACAGAAAGACATTGATGTACTCACAGAAAAACGCCAGCAAACAGAACAAAGTGTGTCCAACCATGATGTCCAGCACTGACACTCACTCTACTTTAATACTCAAAAGCATATGAACAAAACTGTGGGCAACAAGAAGTTACTGTCTCATCAGCACATTGTGTGGTCCTACAGGAAGCAGCAAGTTATTCATAGTCTGTGGTTCTGACAACCACCACCCCCAGTGCAAGTTTAGTAGAAAATGAGGAAATGAACAGAGAAATCTATGTAACTGAAACATATGATTGGGCAGTAAAGAGAACAGGCAAACAACACAGAGAACAAATTAAATACACAATATGTGAACAATTTAAGAAAAAAATGGAGAAAAAAATGTTTTGATATATTTCATATGACTATTAAAATTATTTTATCATGTCCCATTAATTTCATTAAAGAGGAAACAGTCTTCTCTTTTTCTGTATCCTAGTTGCCTTTCAATCAGCTGGATTTCGGCCTTTTAGCTTGAACAACAGGCCGTATTCATCACTTTTGGCTCAGCTGGAAATTGTGTGATCATTTATTTTTAGTGAGATAATTAATATCCCTGTAGCAAAGGACCAGTCAGCAACTAGAGTTTTATGGACAAGTAGGAATCACCAAGACTTTCTCATCCCACAACGTCAGATATTGACATTCCTAAGACGTAAGATTGTGCTGCTTTGTACGTCCTTTGGCGTATCAGGTTCCCTTTGGTTACTATTGGAAGCTCCAGGAATGGCACCACTTGATGGCCTGGGAGCAACTGCATCCAGTACTGACATTTTCTCTGGCATCAGTATTGGACACTCCAGGAGCATCAACTCACAAGGCCCTGATGGTGATTATCATGCCGTTCCTCGTGATGCACTGGGCCAGTTGGACCTGATCTCAGCATACAGGCAAAAATTTAAACTTCTCATTTTGTCCCACCTCAAGGACATTACAGTTCACCTACAGAGCCAGCAGGTCTGTAGACGACACTGTAAACCCTCCACTTCATCCTCTAGCATTTGGACTCCCCAGGATCCTACGCCAGGATACTGTTTGTGGACTTTATCTCTGCCTTCAATACCATTGTTCCAGCTCTGCTCAAGCTCCCCAAACTGAACATGCCGGACTCCCTGTGCCGGTGGATTACGGACTTTCTGACATACAGTTTGTGAGTCGGGGGAAGCAAGTCTCTGACCCAGTGACCATCAGCACTGGATCCCCCCACAGCTGTTTTCTTTCTGCTCTGTTATTCTCTTTGTATACCAACAGCTGCACATCTGCTCATGTCTGTCAAACTTATGATTTCGCAGATGACACCACCCTCATCGGCCTACAGGAGTGAGATGAAAATGGCTTGGTTCTTTGTTTTCTGATCTACTGTTATCTATTTTTAGTTGTATTTAATTTTTATTAATTGTGTTTTCATTTTTGTTGTGTCTTAGTAAAATGTGAGTTTATTTTTGCTTTTACCCCGTTTTTCTTTTCTCTCATAATCGCTTTGAATTTTCACTGTCTAAAATGACGCAACCTTCCCCAATTTCTACCGAGCTTGGACCTGCTCTGCACAGCTGGAGAAGGGAATAGATCAAACTATTGAATTTATTTAGGGCTACAAAACATAAGATTTATTTTCTATTATTTCTGCATGTGCACAGCGTAATTCTCACTAGAAGAACTATTGACCATCTAAGCTCAATTACAGAATATGTGAAATCTCTGGATTTATCTGAAATACAGATATTTGTTGAAACTTCTCATTTGTCAATTAATTATTTACAGTAACTTTAAATTATAACCTTTTCTTACCAGAAAGCCATAAAACTGTATTGATGCTGACCATGACGTAAAAACCTGTTTGTTACGTTGAGATTTATCCTGGTTGATCATGTGACCTGTTGCAGAACTCCGATTGGTGCTCTGAGAACTGGTTTGGCCCAGACTTATGTAGTCCTTATATTTAATAAATTTAATAAATTTACATAGGCCACAGAAGGATGTTCTTCACCACATGCTACCAGCCCAGCTACAAGGCAAATGTTTACTAGGGTTCAAATATAACTATGCAGTGTAACTACTGTCCACACCCACAATCATTTCCTGACTCTCTACTTCCTGCATCATCAAGAGACGCAACCCAACAACAAGAATCAATAGAAGTAGCTGGGTTTGATACAATACAGAGCAGTTTCTATGCATATTTATAACACCAATAATACCAATAATTATAATATCCATCCATTTATTATCTCTAATCGCTTGTCCTGTTCAGGGTCCCAGGGGTGCTTGAGCCTATCCTGGCTGTCATAGGGTGAGAGGCCGGGTACAACCTGGACAATTCATCAGTCTGTTTCAGGATGTACAAGCATTCACACTCACATCCACACTTACGGACAATTTGGAGTCACCAGTTAACATAACATGTATATCAATAGATTGAGAGGGGAAACCAGAGGACCTGAAGAGACATGTTAGAAACATTTTACACAGTTTCTAAGATTAAAAAACTTTCATTTAAATTACAGGTCATATATAATCAAATAGATAATCAAAACATATGAACCAGGCTCATGAATAAATGTTGGTTAACTTGTAGTTTAGTCTTTTAACTACAACATGAGTCACATGCAAACAAGAATATCACTGAATAACAGTGTCATTTGTGTCAAAGCACTTCCCTCAAAAACTGCTTGGTGACATATATTTTCCAGTTCGGCTTTAACAGAATCTTCTCTTTAAATGTTTACCAAATTTGGAACTCTTATCTCCATCAAGCACACACCTCTGTTGGTCCTGTCAGCCATGTTTTATTTTGACTGGACTGTCAGGTGAACTGACACTGAATGAAGATGACATTCACTTAAGAAGTTAAAAAGCCCTGTGACAGTGGTTGCTAATCCAGTGATCATATCTAAACAACATAGAAAATTAGTCCTGGATCTATTATTAAAAAAGATTAGGTCTGTTCACACTTTAGTGAAACCATCACGTCTACAGAGCAAAGCTGTGAAACATTCTAATTATGATGCAGATAGGATCTAACTATATATGCCATGTCTTGAAGAGTGACAAACCAATGTAAATAGTTACACTACTATATATGGGGAAAAAGTGGTTTCTGAGAGTCTTGTGATGCTTGGTGTGCTCTAACTACCTCGTGTTGAAGAGTTTAATAGTTGTAACTATAAGACAGAGAACCTTTTTGTTTTTTCTTTGATTGTGTCTGTGATACTGCATCACTTCAGTTGACAGTAAACTTGATAGCAGAGACATAAATTTGATATCTAACCTGACACAGATAAACAAGTACTTTATCACTAGTTTTGTGATAAAATACATTTTATTATGCATATGCTCACTCCTGTCATGTCTGTATCTCCTACTGTAAGTTAACTTATTTTGCTATAAAGAGAGTTACAATGACGTATGGCTACGGAGCAGTAACCTCAAATAAACACTTCTGAAAATGTTCTATAAAAGTGACACCTCTGACAGTGTTTTTTACCGTGTTTAATGTATAATGAATAATGACAGCACACAAAACACCTTCTGTTTCCCATCTTCCTGTCCAGCACTTACTGTCACTCTGTAACCCAGAAAGAATAAAACTGCAACAGGAATAGAAACAGAAAAGAATTTAGATTATTCTATTATTCAACGTTATTTATATATTGCCAATTTACAACAAATTAATCTCAAGGCACTTCACATAATAAAGTGAAGAGTGTACTTTAAAAAAGTTCAGCGAAAACCCAAACCCCCCCATTGAGCAAGCCCTAGGCAACAGTGGAGAGGAAAAACTCCAACAAACAAAACAGGCAAATTCCATGTTCAACCTCAAAGGCTGGTGCCTACAGGGCTCAGTTGTAAGAAAATTCCGAATGTGGTGTGTGGTTAGATCATTTTAATCTTCTACACTGAGTTACAATTGGTCGTGTCATTGTAATTTGGTAATTCTTATGCTTTTACAGAACCTGAGTATCTTATGCTTGGAGAGCAGAGTCATGCTGCTAAAATGTGTTGTTGTTGCTGCTAAAACTGCTAAAAAAGTAATGCAGGTTTAATCTCACCTGTTGATGTTGATGACAAAACATCTAAACATAAGAAGAACATGTCCATATGATTGGCCAGTAAAGAGAACAGGCAAACAACACAGAGAACAAATTAAATCAACACTATGTGAACAATTTAAGAAAAAACAATGAAGAAAAAAAGGTTTTGATATATTTCATATGACTATTAAAATAATTTTATCATGTCCCATTAATTCCATTAAAGAGGATACTTTAAAATGTGACTTAAAATGTGTCTTCTGTTTGTCTGCATCCTAGTTGCCTGCATTAGATATTAGCTCCCTCAGTCTCTGTAGTCTGAAAGTCTCCTAGTGGGGAAGATTTCCGAAGGACTGAATCAATATGAAGCGTTGTGAAGAAAATGGCGGCCTCTGCTGCCAAATTATTGATATTACACGTGAATGGGCAAACTAAATGGTGAAACAGTTTATTAGAGTACAGGACGTTTTTATGCTGCCTTTACTGGGATTTTGTTCAGTAAATCCTGTATAATGACATTAAATCACTTTTAATTAGACTCTGCAACTCTAAATGAACAGAATGAGAAATTTATCTGATGCTCAAAAACAGTGAGACCAGTGTCACATAATGAAGCTTTGTGGTGGTTTTTCACTTGTTGATGAGTCTTCTAAACATCTTGTTGCAATACGTCTGCTTAAAATGCTTGATTCTGGTTCTGTAGTCTGTTTTTGTACCAGCCTGGGTTTTATTTGGTGCTGGATAAATAAATAGTTATAATAAATTATAATAAATAATAAATTATTGGTATTGAACATCGCTATTTCAAATGTGGCATAACATTTTTAGAAGAGCCCATTCTAATAATAATATCATTGGTGGACTGGACTGTGATTCTATCAATCCCAGAGAGTTAAAGTCTACAGATATTTAGCTACTGACTGTAGTTACATAATCTTCTGATTGGAACTAAGTTTAGCTTATGTCATGTGTAACTTCAGTAATTGTTTAAAATGTCTTCAAACCTTTACATTATCAGCATTAGTTACATTTAATTTGAATTAGGATTTTTGGCATCTTTCTTTTTAAATTGTATATTATAACACCTCAAATCCAGCATCCTGAAACTGTAGAGTGAGAGAAGGTAGCCTAGGATTAGAGGGGGTCAGAGCCACTGTGCGGGAATACCTCAGGCAGCAGAAACCAGAGGAGACAGGGAAGAAAGACACTTCTGCAGGGTATGTACCACCGTCAGAAGAAGTGACTGATATTGTAAAATCCTACCAGTGCCTGGACAAAGCTGGGCTGAAAGACAGCACAGAGGCACTGATCCTAGCAGCACAGGAGCAGGCTCTAAGCACAAGATCAATAGAAGCCGTGGTCTACAATAGCATGCAGGACTCCAGGGGCAGGCTATATAAAGATGCCCCTGATACAATCCAGCACATAACTAAGTGACTGGCATAATATATATATATGCATGCATGTCATATACAGCTGAAAGCAGATGTTTACATAAACTATTTAAAAAGACAAAAAAACATTTTTTATCTCGTATTAAATCATACTACTTGCTAAATGCCAGAATAAGAGAGAGAAGATCCTCATTATCAACATGAGGGTTACAACAATGCAATTTGTTTAAGGAGAAAATGCATAAACTGAGGTGATGACTTTTTTTTTTTGACTGACCCCCAGACCAAAGAGGAGATTTATAAATGTAGTGAGAGAGGACATGAAATTAGTTGGAGAGAAGAGGATATAGAGGATAGGGCTAGATGGAGGCAGAAGATTCGCTTTGGCGACCCCTGAAAGGGAACAGCATATGAAAGTCACTGACTCTCCAGTAAAAAACGTGGACCAGCTGGACTCAAGGGTCAGAACGGCATCTAAAAACAGACAAAAGCAAAAAAAACAACACAACAGTATTAGCAACATAAAACATTAACATAAATGTTTTATGAAAATAAATAAACTGGGCATGTGAAAAAACAATGCAGACATTGGAGATTCATCTTCAAGTCATTTTAATAAACCTGTGTATTTACCTTCATCTTGTCTGTAATAGAAAGGTGTGTTCAACACTAAAATAAAGACTGAAGGTCAGAAAATCAAGTAACCACAGTAAATATCTGGACTTTCCTGTCACAGTCCTCATTTTTGGACTCTAGTTTTTTGTAGTTTTACTTCCTGCTCCTGGCTTTTATTTTGTTAATCGCTCTGCTCCACTTCCTAGTTCGTTTCTTTAGCTTCTTGTTTCTTGTTAACCCTGATTGTTTTCACCGGTGGGCCCTTGTATTTATACCCAGCTCTTCCCACTGTTTGCTGCTAGGTTGTCTCTCCTTGTACCTAGACCTGTCCATGGACTGTCAATATGCGTGGACACTGCTCTCCCTGTTGTGTTTCCCCAGGGCTCAGTTTGGACTCTCTTCCCTTACGTTTGGTTTTCTACTTGTTTCCTTCAGTTTCAGTGTTTAAGGTTTTGTTTTCTCCACTTGTTAGTTCCAGGTTTTGTGTTTGTCTGTCTTCCCTCTTTTCCTCCCTAGTTTCTAAGTTAGTTCCCTTGCTTTCCTGCTTTGGTTATGATTTAGTTTATCCCCCTTCTCCAGCGTGTTTAAGTTCTCGATCTGTTTAACCTAGTTTGTGTTGTTTGCACTGTGTGTGTTTTCCCGCCCTCCTCAGTGAGTTTCTGTTTTACTTTTTTTTTTTTTTTAAATAAAAATAAATCTTCATTAACCATAACACCTTCTCTTGTCATCTCCTCCGTTCGGGTCCTGCTCCAATTAAATATACAATAGAAAGTGTGACATTTCCTTAATGGAAATAAAGGTTTTGGGATATTTTTAATGTTGCAAAATGTTACTCTAACATAATAAACACTTTCTCTGATGATCATGGCGATAATAGGTCTGTTTGTTTAAGCTGAACAAACGTCTTTTGTACCAGTGCTAACATGTTGGTTCATTTATTTCAATAACCGGTGATTTACATTTAAGAAACTGTGTCCCATCGTCACACCCAGCACTGTCAAAGTTTCCTTTTGAGAGAAAAGAGATTATACAAAGCAGGGGTTTCATTTTTATGGAAAAACAAGTTGTTCAACTTCTTCTTTTAATTTGAACTTGGTAATGTTTCCTTCCCTTTCACTGGACTGGGTTTGACCACAGCAGTCTTTACTATTTTTATACTTCCTCTCCTGGAACTGCAGAAACATGCTAGTTTGAATCTGACCCAAAAGTTCACACTTTAAGTAACGAGTACATTCATGTAAAAGAAATTGAGAAACTTTTAGTAATACTGTGCATAATGCCACTGATTTGAATTATGCTGTAAGTGTATGTAGCTGTAACTTTTTTATGGTGTTTATTTGTGAATGTAATAATTATAAATCGACTGTATCAACCTATGCAGATATGGTGGATCTACTGTTTGGATCATATGTGCATTTGTGATTGTATACATATTAAAAGTTTAAACATAATTGCAGTGGTGGACGTTTGGGGGGGGACATTAACTAATTAATGGTAATAGACATAAATGATGGGTTGAAAGTGAAGAACTTTATGATCTGATGCTTTATTCAGTTTTCTAAACTACTTATGTCAAGCGAGAAGCATAGGTGGGCAATGCCAAGTTCAGGAAGCCAGAGAAAGAATTCCTGCCCCCTTTGACTACTACTAATATTTAAATACGCCTTTTAAATAAGACCATGGAAGGAGAAAATGCAAAAAATGGTTTATTATGAAGTGTGTAAAATGACATGATTGTAATGCAACTTTGATTAGAAATGTCATGGAGTGAAAAGTACATATTTGTTCTTATGAGTAAAAGTCAAAGTAGCCACAAAGCTAAATAAGTACAGTAATAAAGTACTGGTACTCTGTTACTATCCACCACTGCATTAATGTCGTTTTATGTTCATGTGTCTGTTTTGTTGTTTTGTTGTAGTTGTTCTGCTCTTTATGAACCCGCAAGTAAATCCCATTAAACATAAATACTTGAGGAATGTATCTTTGTTTTACTTGTGTGTGAGACAGACTTGGGTTCAAGCTGGTCCTGCATCCAAAGTGCTTATATTATGTTTTGTAGACAAAGTGAATGTCACATAACATTTGGTCAACACATACTAATTTTATTCAGTTTTATTCAGATTTGTACTTTCTCAAGTGAACCATTAACTTCCTGTGTCACAGTGCAGCCTCAGTGGCCACGTTGATGTCAAAAAAAGGTGGCGAAATCTCAGATACTATATTTTCTTCGTTCATATACAAATGAAATAACATTGGCACCTTTGCCAATTCTGAAGCACTATTATTTATCTGAACGTACTGGTATGAATTAACTTTGTAACCATAACTGTGCAACACCTCATATGTGCCAAACTTCCTAATTTTAGGTAACACACTTTAGTTTTTTTACCTTTTATTTTTGTTCTTTCTTCTATTTCCATTAGTGTAAAATAGAAATTGTTTTTTCTAATGATTTTGAAAACTGGGGAAGCAAAGCTACTTGCCTGTAGTTTGAAATTCCAATGTCTGTCACCTGACTTATATAAATGGAAGACTAGCTGTTTTATCCAGTCCAGAAAAAAAGGGTTTAAAAGACAAATTACAAGTATATGTAAATGCTCTGACCACACAATCAATAATGCTCATGAGTAATGACATATCAATTCCACCAGAGCACTTAAAGTGGCTTTGCTTCTTTACTGGTTACTGTTTTTCTTGCTTCCTAAAACAATAAACTCCATTCTCTGAAGCAAACTCTCAGTTGTATACAGTAAATACATTTTTCAAATCAAACACTCTTTTGACTAAATCTTAAACACTGTTCAGGTACTTGGACACCATTTGCTAAACGTATCCACTTTTTTCTGCTAAACTTTAAACACATTCTCTGTCACTAAATACATTTTACACTTTTATTTCTAAATTTTAAACCCTGGAAGCAAAATGTGAACACAACTCAAACACGCTGGTTATCTTTTACACAACAACTTAACATTGAACACACACATTTCTAATGACCAATCAGGCAGGATAAAAGTCAGTTCAGAGTGCGCAGGTGGCACATGTGCATCCATCTACAATGGAGAGAACCAGAAACAGAAAGGCAGAGAAGGAAGAGTTTGTGTGAGAGGCTGTGGACGAGGAGAAAGGGGATGAGGAAGAGCAAGAACAATCATCACTGAGGAAATTCTCTGCTCTGTGGTGAATATATCTTCACTTGCTGTGTCTGTGATCTGAACGCACTGTTTGGTTTTAAACACAGGACATCTGGTTTTAAAGTGATAGTTTGGTGTTGATAGAAAAGTCTGGGGTTTTGTGAATATAGTTTGAACATTTGGATGCGTGTTTAAGGTTTTGAAAAAAATGGGTGGAGGTTCCAAAAAATGGGTTTTAGCAACAGAAAAATATTGTAATAGCACGACATGGTTAACTTCAACACGTTCTCATCCCACAGTGTCAGATATTGAGGCTTCCAAGGCGTCAAATTGTGCCAATTTGAACATTCTTTGATTCGTTCTTTACTATTGTACATTCCCCAAACGAGTTTACAGTATATACCTGTAAAAACTGCGTTAGGGTTATGTGAAACAACTTCAGGGTAAGGTCACGTTTAAGAGATAACAATGGTTATGTAGGCACTGTGGAAAAACTCCTATGTTTTCTTGTATTATCCACCCCTCCCATCTCCCTCCCTCCCTCCCATCTCCCACTTTTTCACTTTATATTTGAGTTCATTGCTTTAGATGTCAAATATTGTAAAGCAGAAGGGACCGGACAAGGCAGTGTGTTTTAACACCTTGGGAATGAGAACAGTCTGGTAACTTAAACATTTGGGAAGGTATTATTAGGGCTGAATGATACAGGGTTTGGAGCAACATATGCTGCCATCAAGACAACGTCATTTTCAGAAAAGGTCTTTTATTATTTTAGCAACACAGTGCAGAACCACATCACAACAGCGAGGCTCAACGGTGTGAAAGAGCTGCTAAACTGGATTTCCTGCAGTCCAGACCTGTCACTCAATGAAAACATGTGACTCATTATGAGAAGAAATACTACAGTAAAGCAGCTGAAATCCTTTATAAAGAAAGTATGGTTGTTAAACAAAGAAGTGATTCAACACAGTGGGAAACAAGCTGCTGTCCCAAATTTTCAGATGTGTTAGTGTTACAAAATGTTTAATTTCTCAGTTTCAACATGCCATATAAACAAACTTCACATGATTTGCAAATCATTCCAATCTTTTTATTTATATTTACACAATGTCACAAGTTTTCTGGAAATGAAATATGTATTTATTTCAACTGATATACTGTTGAATAACCTGTACAGAATATCATCTGATATTTAAATAGCAGAACAAATACATAATGTTTACAATATATAAAAGCTGCAAACATTTTCAAAACATAGATGTAGGTTTATTATCTAATCATTTCCACCGGTTTGTTGATACAGAAGTCTTTATTTATTGGGGAGGGGTTATTGAAGAATTAAAGCTGATTTCTTATGTTTTGCTCCACTTTATAAACCATTTAAGTATCTGTAAAATTTGAAATAAATTCTACTCTGCACATCATTTGATCTCTGCATTATTACCAAGAGTTATTTGTGGTTGTACTTCGGAATAAATGGTTGCATCAGCCACTGCAGGACTGGATGTTCCTATAAAAAGAAATAAATACACACACAGACTAGTTATTCGGTTTTTCTAAACAGTACTACAAACCAAAAAACATTAGACTTGAGTAAAACATGTTACACATAATTTGGGTAAAATAGGTAAAAATTATAGTTTTCAATTAATAATTTGGGAGAATGTCAAATAAACAACATAATACCAAAATAAAACAATGTGTGCATTTAAATGAGCTAAAAAATAACAACTACACTTATCTGGCAGTCCCATCATTCTCTCTCATTGATATGTCTGAGATTTTTCCTTGCTTTCTTTTTTATTTACTGGTTTCATACCCTCATGGAAAACAATGAAAGTACTGTACCCTGAACAAGTTTTAACAATATTGTTCAAAGGTCACTGGGGTGAAACAGCAAGACTGGTTTTCTCTTATACCAACAAATCCTCCAAAAAGCAAAAGCCAGGTGTCCCTCATCAGGACACGTCTTAGTAATTTGTTTTTTTCCTGTTACCATTAGGATGTTGCTATGTTAACTCTAACGCTTAAACACAGAAGTCACATTACAACATCTCCACAAACAGCATGCAAAACAACAACAGCTGTGGCTGAATGTACATTTGACTCACCTTTGTTTTTCTTGGCTTTACCTTTATTGAGGAAGTGTACATCAGTATACATCAAAGTATCATCTAAAAGAAAAGTCACATTTCCAGTTTTCAGCTGATGGATGAATAAGGATAAATATAAAAAAACGAATACACTAAAATGCAGTGTGTCCTTATGTTTATTTTATAGCAGAGCAGAGTCCGATACTGTATTAAAATGCATAAATAGAACAAAAATAACTGTATAATTGACTTCTCAGATAATGTGTTGTGTTACATTTCTGAGTAGAACTTTTCTCAGAGTGTGGACTTGTAAAGACCACTGAGACTACAATGTATGTATATGATACTAAGAAATATTAATTTCTTTAACATTTAGCACAGTACTGTATAACAAACAGATAAAGATGAAGAAACCTTTCTAACTAGAATTTGAATGGAGTATAGAGGGCAACTATCACGCTCATTAAAAAAATACAATTAGAGGCTCATACAGAATGTTTGTATATAGTATTTTGTCACCTATTATGACATGAGATAAATAACTATTTTATAACTAAGTACCCATTTTTTAAATGTAATTTTTATGTTAGATTAATAGATCACAACAATAAGGAGAACTCTGTCATAATGTACATTCAATAATTTGTCCATTGCAATCAGCACTGCTGTAATGAGATGTACCTGCAGGAGCCTTCACATGTTAGAAGAAAAACAATCATATAAATGAATGAAAACGCAGGTTTATTTATTTTGGGCATTGCTGGTTACAAAATAATCTCCTCTCTTTCCTGTTTATAAGACAAAATAAAATACTTACCATCATTTGTGATATTTTTAAGCTCAATTGAAGAATATGTGACATCCCTGCTATCATCTAAAATACAGATATTGTGTAAACGTGTAGAATTATCAATAACTTGTTTGCTGTAACTTTAAGCAGTTTATTTTTGCAGCTATGACTGACTGAAAGAAAAAAAAATACTGTACCATATTCAGTGCCTTCAGGGTCTTTTATGGATTCATACAGACAAACATCACCTACAATAAAAAAAAAAGAACAAAAACACCAATGTCAGGTTATTCAGTTTAATCGAATTATATTTATTCTATGATTCTATAAAACAGAAAAGCAGAAATTAAAACTTTAGACATAGAGTTAACAGAAAAACCATGAAACTAATCAGGTATTGAGGCTGACCTGGAAGAGCATGTTTCCTGTCCTGACAGGACAGGTTGATCATGTGATCTGTAGCTGAGCTCTGATTGGTGCTGTGAGACCTGCTGGGCTCAAACATGTGTTTTAAACAGATTCGATTTAATGAGGAAGGTGTAATGCACTGTTATGAGAGAGGAGAGAGTTGTACCTACCTGAGGAACCGTGAATCTGTAAAAAAAAACATATTTGTTGTCACTGAACAGTTTATACTGAACATTGTTAATGTTACAGAATGCATGTATGATTTTGGCTAATTAGATTGGGATCAAACGTAAAAGATCTCACCCTTTATCTTTCTGTAGCAGCACAAGGGCAGCAGGAGAATAATCAGTAAAACTCCACAAACCAACCCAACAATTAATGGAACAGGAAATGAAGAGCTTTCAGCTGCAGACACCACTGTAATGAGTAATATATAATATAAAATATTTATATCAACATATCAATGCAGTATCACATCAGATCACAGCACTAAACAGCTGGTTATTAGTAATGTATAAGAAAGTATAATACCTTTAATTGCTAATGTTTTTTTGTGTGTGTGTTTGAACACTCAAAGACAGAAAACACACACTAAAAATAGAGTTTTAATTATACTCACATTTTACTGACATCCAACTCTGTGGTGATGTCCAAAGTTGTGAATTTTTTTTTATTTTACATTTATAAACACCTTCATCTGACTTAGACACTGCAAAGATGCTCAGCTCCACTCTGGTATCATTTTGGATGAGTTTGTCATTTTTATAGAAAAACACTTGAGAAAGAACATTTTCTTTCTTGAACTTGCAGCCAAGAGTAACAGATGTTCCCTCGGTCACAGGAAGGACAGGACTCACCAGCATAATGTCAAACTGATCTGTAAAACAGCCAAAGAATGTGACGTTTCAGTGCAGAACTTTAAAACAACTTGATGTTCAGAGATAATATATCTCACTTTCTATTTTCCCATAAGTCCTAAACATATTCAGAATCATATGATTTTAGCTTTACAAAGAATTTGGCTTGTACAAGTAAAACCCACTGGGTATATTTATCACTGTAAAGGCACATTTAAGCAGGTACCTAATAGTCAACAAACTACTAAATTATTATCATTTTACCTTTTATCAGCTTTGTCCATAATAAAATTTATCCCCAAACCTTTCAGCCAGTGGTGACTGGTTACACAGAGTTTTAATGTGAAGATGTTTAACAAATAATTCAAACTAAATACCAATTTACCAATGCAACCAAAGTTTACTATGTTGTGTCTGGAACCTTAATGATGTAAACTACAATTACATGTTTGTGAAATGTTTGGTATGTTCACACATTAAGACAAATTTAAAGGCCAGCATAATTCTGCCTCAGAATAATGTATCTGTATCAGAAGCAATTATCCAGAAAGAAACAAAGAAGTGCACTTTATTTTGAGAATGACTATACCATGTTCAGGTAGGACTACAGGATGTAGAATAAATTAGTTTGTTTACCAGTTGAAACCACTTAACACAAGGTTCAACTATTACAGATTCAATAAAAATGTGATAAAACTCACGCTGTACAGTGATATTTACAGCATTGCTGAACTCTCCTGATCCAGACTCACACCAGTACACTGCAGTACCAGACTGTGAAGTGGAGATTTTACATGTGGATCCAGTCATAGTCCCCCAGTGATAACAGTGGGACAGGAAGCCTCCATCAGTAAACCTCCTCACTGTCCACTCAGTAGAGTTTCCCTCACAGCTCAGTGACACAGAGTCAGAGGTGAAGTGTTGAACTCTGTCAGGATTCACTGTGAGAGATGCTGATGGACGAACATCTGGAAAACAAAACATCAAAACAATGGCTACAACCACTTTTTTTTATTGCTTTAAAGAAGTTTGCAGGGTAACTTTTAAAAAACTAAAATCAAGTATTGAATTTCAGTGCTTAATGAGTTTTAGCAGTAATCCCTGCTCCTTAGCTAAAGCTAAAAAAAGAAGGAGTGAAATGGTAAAGACAGGTTTTATTCTGACAACCAAAGGTTAAAATAAATAAGGAAAGAAAGAAGAAAGTAAATGTAATGAGTTATAAAGAGACACACGGTATTTAGTAATGTTGTAAATAAAAATATATGGAGGTGCAATAAAACTCATAAACTTCTTTCGAATGAATGACTGGAAAAGAGCCTTTTCATATAATAAACACAAATAAATCAAATAAACATAAATGTAGCAGCTCTGTTCAAAAGAATCCAGTATCAGCGTTCAGTGAAACAGAGAAACAAACTGACCTCCAGACCAGACAAACTTTGGTTCACTGGGATGAGTGTAATACACTGGGTCTCCTCTTCCAGCTCTACACACATATCCTGCTGTGTGTGTCTGTCCATGAATGATGGAGGAATTCTGTTCAGTCCCATTGTCTCTACCAGGTAGCAGCTCATATCGGTAGTATCTGTAGTATCTGTAGTATTTGTCTGACAGATCAGGAACAGTCTTATACCAGTAGAACCTCCATCCTGCAGATGGATGTTCAACCTCACAGTTCAGAGTTACTGAGGCTCCAGGACTCAGCCATGATGGAGACACAGTGAGGACAGGCTGAGGCTCTGTTAAATCAATGGAAACATGTTAGTGTGTTGTTGGTGGATTATGTTAAGCATCTTTGACACATGTTCTCTGTGTCTGTCCCCTTTTTTTTAATTTTAGCTTTGTTAAATAAATTTTTTTTATCTACATAACATTACAGGATGATATTAATTATGATTGGACTTACTGTCAGATACTGTCAGTGTGAAGACATCACTCCAATCTGTTGAAGACTGTTGTGCAGTTTTCATTCTGGCTCTACAGCTGTATTCTCCCCTGTGTGATGAGGTAACACGTCTAATCTCGTATTCCTTTTGTTCTGGAGGTTTCATTGAGCGTGGTGTTCTCCATTCATATTCCCACTCAGTGTCTCCTCTGTCCGTGATCTCACATGTTAGAGTGATCGTCTCATCAGTGAATATCTGAGACCAGGTGTGTTGCAGAGTCACAGTCGCCTTGTTTGGGACTGTTCAAACAGAAAGAGGCAATAAAAAGTAAAACAGGTCAAATCTACATCAAACCAAGTTATTGTTATCATTAATCTCAAAAGTCATGTTTACACATCAAGTATTTCTGCTGTTTTTATTTGTTTAAATCACCATTTTTGTTGATTCTCACAGAGTCACTGTACTCTGTGTAGTAAACTGGGTTTCCTCTTCCTCCTCTGCACCAGTAGAGTCCTTCCTGTGAGACACTGATTCTATCAGATGAGTAGGAAACAGCATCTTGTGTGATCAGAGGATCAGAGGATTTATCACCTCTGTACCAGAAATATTTCCATCCAGATGATGTCTTCACAGAGCAGGTCAGGGTCACGCTGCCTCCTACAGGAATGTCACTGCTATCAGCTCTTAAATGGGCCTTTGGTTTAGCTGCAGTTGAGTACAGAACACGGAAATACAAAGGTCATTATTGTCCCTGTGACTTAGTGTAACCTAAATATCTTGTTAAAAATAATAAGTGCATAACAAATCTCACTAAGCTAATTTTGAGAAAGAAAACTTTAATAATGTTTCCAATTTGTTGTAATGAACTGAATCAGCAAAATGTGGTAATAATTTGACATATTCAAGGCTAAACTTGATAAAAAAAAAAAAACTTAGAATGAATCACAAAACCCAAATCAACCACACCCCAAGTCAGCCTGAAAATGTCCTTATTTAATATATATATTTTTTTAGCTTTAAAAATAAAATGCACATTTCATTAGAGGCACTTTATAAACTTTTATGCCCTTTTAATTTGCCTCTATGGGACAAATAAAGTGATTTAAATTGAATTGAATAGATTTGAATAAAACAAAATCCAGATAAAAACAAGTTCAAAGATGATGGTCTGTACCTGTAACCTACTGTATAAACCATTTTATTATTTAAATGAACTAAACACATTACTGAGTCTATAAGTTGGGATAATGTAGCCGGACAAACAAGACTCAGATGATGATATTAAACATTTGATGGATAAACTGTGGTTTCTGTTAAAAATGACTGAAGCAGTGACCTGGTAATACATTGTTGTTGTTCATGTTTCCTGTGTTTCGCACCACTGTGACAATAACACTTGAATTTTAGACTCCACTGTCCAAAAGTTATGACTTTAGTGAACCGTGGGCGTCTTTGAATGAAATAAGTTCAGCTGTAATTAACTGTGATTTACTTTATTATACTGCAAGGATCCATATGTTACACACAGTTAATATTAAATGCTAATAAACATCCAAACTCACCTGCTTCAGCCACTGTGATGGGTTTGCTCCACTCTGTCAAAGCATACGGGTCCCATGTGTTTCTACCCTTACACATGTAGTTCCCACTGCTGTGCACAAACACACTGAAAGTCCAGGAATTAGTGTTTGTCCACTCTGTGGTTGACCAGGGTGTTCTCCAACAATACTGCCACCCAGTGTGTCCACCACCCTGGATCTCACATCTGAGGGTGATCGTCTCACCACTGAACATCTGAGGCCAGTTTGGAGTCACAGTGACATAATTGGAAACTAATAGATACAAGCAGAATCATCAAATCAACAGAGAAAACTTCACATGTATATCTGTGATTAGGAATTGATATCAGCAACACAATTATTAAACTCACTAGTTTTTACAATGGTGACGTAGGAACTAACATCAGTATAAAACACTGGTTGTCCCCTTCGTCCTCTGCACCTGTAGATACCTCCTTCTGAAACAGTGATCACTCTGTTTTCTTCACCCACTGTTGTGATTGGAGCTTCAATATTGTATGAGGTTTGTCCAAACCAGTCGTATTTCCAGTCACCAAAGACGTCTACAGAGCAGCTCAGTGTCACTCTGCCTCCTCTTGGGATGGTTGTTGTTCCTGGTGTCAGTGTGGCCTTGGGTTTGTATGCTGTTATAAAATCAAAATGTTAAATATTAAAATTGAAATTGAAATATCTGTTATGTTTCCATGTTTTATTAGCAGTGTAGGTTTCCATTATTATATTTTTGTATAGACTTTACTGTCTGCAAAGTATACACCCCCCTCAATCATTAGACCCCCTCCATGAGTCTTTTTCTGTATTATTTACCCTCTGGACTGAGAGTTTTGATGTGCTCAGACATTTACAGTACTTTTTTCTTTTCCTACTTTATTTCTCAGGATTTATATCTACAATAGTTGGAACTTTACACCAAAACATATATAATACTCATTCTGCATTAATTGCATTGCACTGGCTTTGTGAGAGAAAAGCTAAAGGAAAAAATGCAGTGATCCTGATCATAATTTTACAAAATTCTAAAAGCCGTTTCAGCAAAACTTTACGTTTTTAATTGTTACATTTAAATATATATTCACACGATTACACCAAAAATGAATAGAACACATCAGCCAGAAACGCTGTTGGTTGTGGCAAATATGGTAAAACATTGATGACTCACCTGATACATTTAAAGAGATGTTGTTACTGCTCTTTGTAATAAGTGAGCTCTTGTGAGTACCAAAGCACTGGTACACATCACTATAACCTGTGGAAAGACTTGATATCGTCCAGTCTTTATTTGAACCATATGAAAGAAATTCTCGACCACCCTTGTTGATTTTATAAAACCAGTCAGTGTCTTTTCCTTCATTAATGTCGCATATGAAGGTCACTGACTCTCCAGTAAAAAAAGTCGACCAGCTGGGCTCAAGGGTCAGAACGGCATCTAAAACCCAACAAGACAAAACAACAAAATTAGCTAAATAAAGTTTACTGATACAAATATGTGAGGACACATAAACTTGAAAGATTAGGAAAAACTGTTAAAAAATGTTAAATGTTAAAAAATGCAGAAATTGCAGATTCATCTTCAAGTAAATTTAATAAACCTGTGTTTACCTTCAGCATGTCCATAATAGAAAGGTGTGTTCAACACTAAAATAAAGACTGAAAGCCAACAGTAACCACAGTAAATAATTGGACTTTCCTTAATACCAGGGAAGAATTCTTGACATATATGTTGCTAATTATCAAAACTTAAAACAACATAATAAACACTGTCTCTGAGGATCATGGTGATAATAAATGAAAAGTGTTCATTTGTTTCATTAATCGGTTATTTACTCACAGAAAAACTCCAGCACACAGAAGAAACTGTGTCCCATCATCACACTGTCAAAGTCTTCTTTTAAGAGAAAAGACAGACTGTAGAAAACAGAAGTTATATTTTTAATGGAAAAACAAGTTCTTCAACTTCTTCTTTTGAGTTGAACTTGGTAAAATGTTTCCTTTCCTTCCACTGGACTGGGTTTGACCACAGCATTCTTTACTATTTTTTATACTTCCTCTCCTGGAACTGCAGAAACATGGTAGTTTAAATCTGACCCAAAAGGTTACACTTCATTTGTAATACATAATTAAATCACATATACATTAATGTAAAAGAAATAGAATTATTCTGTTTGTGTATGTAGTTGTAACATTTAAGCTGTAATAATTATAAATCTGTATGTAAGACTTTGCTCCAGCTGCTCCTGCATCCAAAGTGCTTATATTATGTTCTGTAGACAAAGTGAATGTCATATAATATTTGGTCAAAACTAATTTCCTTAAGTTTTATTCAGATTTGTACTTTCTCAAGTGAACCATTAACTTCCTGTATCACAGTGCAGCCTCAGTGGCCACGTTGACGTCAAAGAAAGGTGGAGAAACCTCAGATGCTATATTTTCTTCATTCCTATACAAATGAAATCATTTTGGTCCTAAGGCTCCACAATTCAGCTTTGCCAATTCTGAAGCACTATTATTTAGCTGAACTTAATAGTATCTATTAACTTTGTAACCATAACTTTGCAACACCTCATATACCAGACATTGTATTTAAGTAAAATGATTTATGATTTTATTCCCATCATATTCTTTTTTACCTTTTGTATTAGTTATTTCTTTTACTAGTTCCATTAGTGTAAATGCAGTAAAAATGCTTTTTTCTAATAATTTGAAAAACTGGGGAAGCAGTGATACCAGCCTGTAGTTTGAAAATTATTGTTGTTTTAAATTAGATTACAGCATCACTTACAGTATAGTGGATTTGCTTTTAACGTGACCAGTTCTTTACTGGTTTTTAAACTCTCAACCTCAAAACTAACTGATAATATAATGCAGAGCTTAAGGAAACAGATGAAAAGTAGTGGGGAGGTCAAATGATTTGAAAGCCTGCAGATACAGTACACATTCTACTTCCTTTCTAACTCATAGAGTAACTGCAGCCTTGAAAAGTCATTGTTGATGTTCCTGTAAAAGTTGATGCATAAAATAAATAATACAGTTAACAATAAATCAAACAAATGTTTTTCTAGAATTCTTAAAGTGCCTCCTTATGTACTGTTCAGTTTAACAGGAGATATAAAACCACATCATACTCACTGACATCAGGTCACATGCAGTGTTAGTAATCCATGAGCTCTCTCACCCAACAGGGAACATGTATGTTGAAAATATCTTCATTCTTCAGTTAAAATCGCCTCTCGAAAGTGTCGGTACCGTAAAGTAATGTATCACATTGCCCAACTGCAGAATATGTTTTCAAGTTGTGGTGAAATTCTGGTTTCAGGCTTTGTGACGTCTTCAGCCACAGGAAGTGACTAAGCAGAAGCGAAAAGAAAAGGTTTAATGAACAGAAGTGAGTTTGAGCACAGCAACATTTCTGCCACGTTTTACTGTCGGCTGAGTATTATAGAAAATAAAGTTAATAAAATAAATGTTTCCAAATTAAACAACAGTGAATTGAGCATTTCAGCACATTATGACATTCAAATCAGTCTCATGAGCTCTGGCCATCACCTCTGCCTCAGCCCACCTGGCCCTGAGGGTTATTTGTGTTTTGACCTGAAATTCTGGACTTTGGATTTTGGACTCTGTGACTTCGGTTCATGAACATTGAAGTTTTGGATCACATCTGTCACACTGTATGTTTGGACTTTGTGTGTCCTTCTCCAGCCTCCTCTTACCTGCTGGTAATGTGCCAGAGGACACACCAGTGTGCCAATGGAGTGGCTCCTCCATCACAACCTGACTCTCTCCAGATGAAGTCATCTCTCTCTCACAACCTTCACTATTGGTCATCAATGTACCTGAGTATTTAGATTCATTACATTCTCTTTCCTTTTGCTCTCATTAAACCTTGTGTTCTGTGTTGTCAGTAGAGTCCAGCAGTCCATGCAGCTCTCACCCTTCCTGGAGCTGCTTCATCAGCCCTGATCAGCCGAAACCAACATCACACCTCACCATTGCTTAACACAATAAATCCTAGCCTCACCACAGTGTAGAGGTTTTATTGGGTCCCCAATAATCTAAAATGTTAAATAACGATACACCATTTATTGGCGGCTTGGTGGCTCAATGGGTGGAGCATGCAGATACAGAAGTCTCCCAGTTCAAATCCCAGGTTCCACACTAGGTCTCTCCGGCTAAATACAGAAAACGATGTTTAATTGTAACATGAGTAAATTTATCTGTTCTCAATGACGATAATATAGCTTTTATTTTATTATTTATAAAGCACAATTCATACAAGAAGTAACTCAAAATGTTTTACAGATGTCAATGCCAGCTGAATGTTGAGAAAATCTACTGTTGTTGACTAGTTCATAATATAAAAAAAAAGAAAATTCTATTATCATGATATAATTCCTCCACAAACATGTAATATGTGCACGTGAACTGTTTATTTTGTGTAACAGTGTTATTAGCTACTTAATAATGCTGAGTGTTGTGTGAGTGTGTTCAGGGAGTGTAGGGCATCTGTGTTTTGGGAGCCCCCTCTAGCATAAAACCACATAATAGGCTAATTATGATTACTGTCCTCAGCTGGACAAAGGACCCTCAGGCAGCCGGAAAAGGCCACACTGCTCCTGATGGGCTGTCCACCACTGGCGTCAGAGGGAAGTTACTGCTGGATGTGTTGATGCAGTTTAGCTGCTAAAAATGTTAATTGATGCACAAAATGTAAAAATAAATAAATAAAATAAAGTCACAAAAAATACAAAAGATATGAAAACCCATACAGTACATGTTAGCAGGATATTTAGAAGAAACCTAGACACAGTTTATTTTTAAGGCCATGCAGATAAAATGTGTCTGCAGCTTTCTCATCAAACACAAAAAGATACTTATTTTAAAACTGCACAATATCCTCACTACTAAACCTCAGACACTTTGTATTGAACTGTTGTATTTGTACAGTTTCCTTACAAAATAACTAAAATAATAAAGCAGCAAATAAACAGGCAAAGAAAACACTTAAGAATATGTCCTGCTTTGTGCTAAAATATTGTTTCTATAATTCATTAACACAATAACAAACAAAATAGAACATGTCTAATGTTTGGAGAGCAGAGGTTCACACATTGCTGCAAGTTCCTTTTTGGTTTGGTTTTCTTTACAAACCTGGAAAAAAACACAATAACAGATAAGGGTTATAGGGATTATATATATATATATATATATATATATATATATATATATATATATATATATATATATATATATATATATATATATATATATATATATATATATATATATATATATATATATATATATATATATAAAACTAACGTCTGAGATGTTATTATGAGTTATATCCCATTTAATTATCTATAGAATAAATTCCCATTATGCTACATGGAAGCATTATTAACAAAAGCTGGAAAGTGGGATGGAAGTTTTTCCTATAAGCTCTAAATACACTGCACTGAAGAGTCAAGACTACAAAACTACAGATTTATAGGAAAAAGTCAACAAATCGGCCTTGAGCAAGTACTAAAGTGAAAAAGGGGAAAAAGTCCCTTTAATGGAAGAAACCTCCAGTAGAACCAGACTCTGCCTTGACTGGTTGGACTGAGTGAAGAGAGGAAAGAACAACAGAATAACAGAATTGGGGCTGAATGGAGACATGAGAAAGTTTCAATGCTGCTGGACATTAATGGTGAAGCTTCTGTTCGGCTCAAACTTGATGGAACATTTTGCAACAAATCAGTTTAGAGAAAACTGTACTATCTGACTGTTTGACTAATGATGTTGTTGTTGTGCTCATGTTTCTGTTTAAATTGGAAATGTGTGGCAGTTTAGGGCTAAGAGTTTTCACAATAGATCTGGATATATGTCACTCATAAACATGAATGTGAACTATCAGTATAAAAGATTCCAACTGAGCATTAAGGCCTTAAATGTGAACACAGCCTCTTTTAGAAATGATAGATCATGTCCAAGACCAACATGTTGGACAATAACCACAGGTGAAAGCAAACTTTACTTACCTGTCTTTTTCCTGGCTTTTCCTTTATTGTGGCGGTTGGTCTGAGCATACATCAGACTGTCGTCTAAAACAGAAGCAACATCTCAGAAAATTAATGAATCAAAAGACATAAAAGCTGACAGATAAAGGGATGGATTGACAAGAAGAAATAAAAGCAGTGTGGGATGTTATTTTGTTTTTTGAAGCTGTAGAATCAGCTTATCTAGTTTGAGGTTAATACGTATGTGTCAGAATCTGTGGATGATGGGATTCATTAAATTCACATTGGACACTATATAATGTACTGTGTAATAAAACGATACTGTACATGTGACTTTATCTATTTTCTACAGTTACTGTATGGTTTCATAAACACATATCAAATGCTCATCAATGACTGATGCACCTCATGAGTAGAAGAGAAAAAGAACAAGCTTGAAGGTGGATTTTTACCCACAAACTATTCAGAATCTGTAACAATATGAATTGACAATAAAATTAAAGAAAAAAAAAATTATATATATATATATATATATATATATATATATATATATATATATATATATATATATATATATATATATATATATAGAGAGAGAGAGAGAGAGAGAGAGAGAGAGAGAGAGAGAGAGAGAGAGAGAGAGAGAGAGAGAGAGAGAGAGAGAGAGAGAGAGAGAAAAAGAGAGAGAGAGAGAGAGAGAGAGAGAGAGAGAGAGAGAGAGAGAGAGAGAGAGAGAGAGAGAGAGAGAGGAAATAAATAATAATCACATGATGCTTATGAAACCGAAAAATAGAAATAACTAAAGGTCCACAAAAAGTTAAATACAGGTCATTTCCACAAGGCCATTAATGTGTAAATAGGACAATTTCCAACTCTCATGACACCTAATAGTCTATCAACTACCTCTGGTGATTGAAGACTACATGAAGTGTATGACGTGATTACCTGCAGTGTTATGATATGACACATTTCTACACAAACTTTGATCATGACTGTACCTGTAGTTCCTATCTTCACATCAGAGTAAACAGGACTCTCTTCTGGGTTTTGATGCTTCCCTGTTAAGATAATCAGACAAATTCATTCTGGGCACTGCAGGTCAAAACATCTAAACTATACTAGATTTACTGGATGTATTTGAAGTATTTACAGCTCTTTTTTTTTTTTTTCAGCTCAGCTCTTTTTAACATATTTAAGTTCAGTGAGAGAATATATGACACCCTGGTTTTCACCGGCATCAGAAATATTCATATTATTTAACTGACATAATTTTCTAAAAACTAAAATCACACCTCAATGTCATCACTAACGGATCCATCTTAATCAATAAGTTTATTGCACCATTTCCAACTTTTCAGGGCCTTTTATTGAAATTATTGTTGTTGTACAGTTCTGGGATGTCACATGTCACTTATAAACATAAATGTTAACTATCAGCATTAAGACCTATAATGTGATGTAGCCTATTTTACAAATTCAGAAATGCAGACTTTACTTACCTTTCTTTTTCTTGGCTTCTCCCTTGTTGGGGCAGTTGATCTGAGCATACATCAGACCATCATCTACAACAGAAGCAACATCTCAGGATTTATTTATTCAAAGACATAAAAGCTGACTGATAAAGGGAGGGATTAATACTAAAAGAAATGTGGGATGTTATTTAGTTTTTTTTTAAGCTGGAGCATAAAAAAAAATTAAAAATGCACAGAAACTAGTTATTACCATCACACACTGAGTCTCTATTCTCTGTGTGTGTGTGTGTGTGTGTGTGTGTGTGTGTCATCTTGTTTGACAGTTTGAGTCAGAATCTGTGGATGCTGATTCATTAAATCCACATGAGACAGTGATTTTTTGCAACTATTATTATTAAAGAATAAATGAACATATGAAAAGATTATTGTTATTACACTTATCTGAACAATCTATTTGTGTATTGTGAGACTATATTTGGTTTATACTATCTAAAAACTTAAAAGTGTAAAATAGTAAAGAGTATAAAAACTACTCAGATTATATGGTAGATGGTAATATATCAGAAATAAATGACATAACACAAACAATTTGAATCATATACTGTTTACCATATAAAAGCCAAAAAAATTTAGAACTACATAAGTGCACAAGAAGTAAATCTCCATCAGGCTGTAAAAATGTTTAAAGTATAACAGCTTCCAACTCTGGACACATCTAGTGGTGCTTTTAACTGACTGCAACCATACCTGCAGTTTGTATCCTCACATCAGAGTAAACAGGGCTCTCTTCTGGTTTATGATCCTTACCTGTTAGAATAATCCACAAACTGAAAAATTAATAATTATTTTCTAGGCACTGCAGGCCAAAACATCTATAAGCTACCTTTACTGTATGTATATTATTTGTAGTACTTACGCTTCTTTCCAACAAGTTTAAGTTCAATGACAGAATACGTAACATCCTGAGATTCATCTGCATCAGAAATGTTCTTATTATTTTTCTAGGATTTTGAATCAACCACCATCTCTTAAATAATACAGTAATGACATTTCTAACTGATCCATCTTAATCTACAGACTTACTGTACCATTTTCAACGTTTTCAGAGTCTTTGATTGATTCATAGATACAAGCCTCACCTGAAAAACAAAAGCACAACAGAATAATCATTGGGATTCCATTACATAAGTCTGTCTGTCCCTCTCATTCTCTCAAACAGGATCTCAGAGACACCTTGAGGGAGCTTCTTTAAATTTAACACAAACATTCACTTCCAATTAAGGATGACTTGATTACATTTTAGGGGTCATAGGTTTAAGTTGAAGACTGCTGAGGCCTCACATCTGTCCATTCTTGTTAACACAATATCCCAGGAACAACTTGAAGGAATTTCTTCAAATGTCACACAAACAATCAATGGGACCAAGGATAAACTCCTCAGGCTTTGATGGCTACAGTTCAAAGGTCAAAGTCACTTTGATATCATGTCTGTCCTATTGTCCCTACCATTCTTGTAAAGCAAAGATCACAGTAATGCCTTAAAAAAACCTTAAACTTGTAAGAAAAATTGTTTTGAACTCAAGAATTAACTGGTTACATTTTGGGTCTAAGTCACTA